>NW_010528782.1:0-13957 GCF_000687285.1 Phaethon lepturus | reverse complement strand
AGGCAGTGCTCTAGTCTTTTGCATCTGAGGCTTGCAACTTTCCTTTCAGGATGCCTTTCTGTTTAGCAAACAAAAAGTTGTGTTTGGGTGAGTCTCTCCCCACACGCCTGGTGGTGTTGAGAACAGGCCCAAGGCTTTGACCTGCAGCACAAGCAGACATACTTGATTTCCCCTCTGAATCTGCTGTCTCACATGTTAAAACAGTCATGGAGGGAGAGAAGGTGGAGGATGGTATCTCACCCAGAATCTGAATATTTTAGATGCCACATAAATGTGCTGCAGTTTCATCACAGACTTATTGGAGACTTCTTGTTATCTTCATCTGAGTTAAGTTCACGCTGCTTTATTTTCTCTTTTCAGCTCCTTTCATCCTGAAGAAGCTGGACAGTATATGAACAGTTAAGAAGACTCAGTATATGAAAACATAAAATGGACTGTAGCTCCTTTCCCCTGTTTGTTAATTAACCATTGTGCCAGAGGCAGACATCCAATACTAAATGGTTCTGAAATGTTTCACTTAAGTGTATCTGACCTGAGAATGATAGCCTAGTTGGTAGTGCAGGGAAGGTATCTGTTGTCCCTGCAGGTGAATTCTGGTCACAGAATACTCCCTTGTATCATCAAGCAATGACTTGTGATGGAACATTTCTTGTACTGTTTAAAAAATGTCCATCTCCATTTTTTATGAAGTGTTAAGCGTTAGCAAGTTGCTTTGTTATGCAGCTACCTCTAAACTGGCACATGCTGTGGCTATCAACCTTACTGAACCCGGCTGTATGAAAAATGAAGTCTTTAATGAGTCCAGTCACAAGCAGTTTGATTTGAAATAAATGGAAGAGCAGTTGTGTCGCTTAACTCTGGTAGTGATTTATTTTTAATAATTATCACTTAAACTAGAGATTGTCTGTTATTATTTCCCTTGCTCTTGTCTTAAGCTTACTCTCTCCTCCACCTTTAAAATCAACTTGTATTGAGGAAAAGCAAAGGAGCGTGAAAAAGGCAAGGCAATGATGTGTTTTTCAGGTTGCTAAATGTGTAGCATCTCTGCTGTGAACCATGAACATGTAGTTGAGATGTGGAGAAATAAAAGGGGGAAGGGCAGCTCAGCTTTGTCCAACAGGCCTGTGCCAGTTTCCCCTTCAATTACAACGTCCTGGGTCTTGAATTTATGCAAAGTAAAGCAGGAACAATGCCATATGTCTTCTGTGAGCTAGTAACTGAATTTTAATCACAGCAGACATTTTATAATGCCTGTTACCACCTTATGCCAGCACTTGTAGTGTTTTGTCATATCTTGAATTGAGCTCTTTTTACCATGACAAATTGCTGTATTCTAGTAGTTCAGAACTGTTACTTTACTCAGAGGCTGCCTGCGATATTCTTGACTTGTACTGCTTACACTACTGTCAAAATATGGTGAGCTTGCTTTGTGAAGAGGGTTCTGATTGTCCTCTCTGAAAAGGATTTTTAAGCTCTGGGGCTGATGCTTACTAGTATGCATCAATTTAAGATGTCCCTGAACTGAGCTGCCAAAGCAGGAGTTGGTTTTTCAGCCATTTTGGGTTACTTCTTTGTTTGCCTAAGTCTTAAAATACATGGTTAGAATTTGACTTGATATCCTTAGATCAGCTGCACACCAGATCTCCAGAGAGATTTAAATGTTTCTCAAACTTGTACTTAACTCATTGAAATAATTTTTGCTTGATGTTAGGGGAGTGCCTGCAGATCCACTTGCAGCAAAGGCACTGCTTTGCTCTTTTCTATTACTCGCTTGCTTAGCTGAAGGAAGAATTGTTCTTCCAGTTTACTGTGCCCTTGACTGAGAGCACAGTGCCTGTGCCTTGTTGTGCTTGCCCAAATCTTGTTATTGCAGAGTCTTCTATGAAAAGCAAGGGGGAAAAGATTATAAGGTCAGTTCACACAGAAGGGGCAGACTTTATTGTTGGCTGGCATCAGAGAAGAGAGGAATTAATGGAGAGTCTGGCCCTTGGAAATTTCCACCCTTCCATTTTGGCCAGAGTTGAGCTTGCCTGCAGAAATCTGTTCTTGAAGCATAAGTAGGTTTCAGGCTGGAAGAGGGACAGATACGGGATGAGCGGGGGCAAACACTGAGGACTGAATATTGCCTCTTAGCTTCAGGCCTGATGTATTTTAAAAAGGCCCCTCGAGTACCTATCCCCAAGACAGGCAGGGATTGAAAGTGCAATTCATGGATGGCAGACTTGAAAACTGGGTATTAATTTGGAAGCATAACCAAGTAATTTGGAGACTTCTTAGCAGGGCTGACATGTGTTCCTGGAGCCTTGGATGGCCACTGCAGTCAAATGAAATAACCCAGTCCTATTTAATTCTCTGGATTTAACTGAGAAATTAAAGCAAGGATATTCCTGAGCTCATTTATTCTGCTCTCTTTGTTAAATGGAACAAGCGCAATTGAATAAATTGTGGGATTGTATTATCCAGTTGACAACACAGCAGGTAACTGCACTGAAGTTATAATGCTGATGGTGGGAGTAATGAGATACACTAAGGAGTTTGGCTCTGCCTGTGCCAGCCAGAATCCTCAGCCATCCTATCCTTTGCCCAGCTATGGAGAATGGGGCACTGATATCTCTTTCAGTCTTGGGCCTTTGTGCAGGGTCAGAGGTAGAGCGGTAGAGTCCTCAGGAAGTATAGAGATGTGAAGTTTTCTAGCAAGCCAATTTCATTTTACTATAGCCTTGAAGTCATGTGTATGGCACCCATTTTTGTCCACTTGCAAGCATATTTCAAGGCCTAACACAGCTGACCTGTGTTCTGTGTACCTCAAATCCTGAAGAAATGCACTTGCTAAACAGTGGGTTCGAACTGGCTATTGGGAGCTGTTAGATACTTCTAGGAAGTTTCTTTCAGGCACATTGAGAGATGAAGCTATCTCCTTATTAAACCAGGAGAAAATAAGTGATTGTTGTTTTCCTTGTGACTGCCATGTCTGAGAATCATAGAACAGTTTGCGTTGGAAGGGACCTTTAAAGGTCATCTAGGTACTTGCCCATACATCCTGCTACTCATACCTATCCAGCCTTGGGGTAGATCTCTGGGTGATATTCTTAAACAGTTGTTTAAACAAGACCTGAAACACATTCAGGAGTAGAAGCAACAGGAACATGCTAGTTTGAACAACCCGAGGATATTAAAAAAATTCTCAAGAGCTATTGTAACTAGCCTGGAGGAGAAGGGGAAGGTGAAGGAAGATGTCTCCCTGTAAATTTGTTCTCCGAGGAGAAAAAGTAAACAGTGTAATTATTAATAGTTTCCAAGAGATAGCTCCCAGAGTATGGCGATGCTGGCAATGCTAGGTATGAATACCAGATTAGTTTCACAGCGGTGACAGCAGTGCTGTGTACAAATACCAGATCAGTCTCACGACCAGCCATTTTATCATATCATAAGCCTGTACTACAAAGTACAACAAAATTACAACCTTGACCCAGCTCCCAGAGGTGATAAACAGCACAATGGGGTACATACACTGCAAGTAAGGTGTTATATAACACAACCCTGAGGACAAGCACAACAACTTTGAGAGCAAATGAGTCAACATTGTGGCCAGCAACTATCAAACTAATCTAATGAATGCTTATAACATACTTGTTCTAACGCACTCTGGTCAGATCTGTCGTTATCTCAACCCATCATGTGCCATGTTGGGCTCAGAAAAGGACTGTTGTGGTTTAAGCCAGCAGGCAGCTAAACACCACACAGCCATTCGCTCATCCCCCTCGGCCCCAGTGGAAATGGAGAGAGAATTGGGGAAAAAAAGTCAAATTTGTGGTTGAGATAAAGACAGTTTAATAGGACAGAAAAGGAAGGAATAACAACAACGACAACAAAATAAGTGATGCACAATGCAATTGCTCATCACCCACTGACCGATGTCCAGACGGTTTCCAAGCAGCAGCCCTCCCCAGCCAAATCCCCCAGTTTATATACTGGGTATGATGTCATATGTCCGGCCTGGGTCAGCTGTCCTGGCTGTGCCCCCTCCCAGCTCCCTGTGCACCCCCTGCCTTCTTGCTGGCCGGCCAGCATGGAAAGCCAGACAGTCCTTGACTGCTCAGCAACAACTGAAAACATGAGTATGTTACCAACATGATTGTTGTCACAAATCCAAAAAACAGCATTATACCAGCTATCAGGAAGAAAATTAACTCTATCCCAGCTGAAACTAGGACACTGATTTTCTGCTATCTCTGATATGCCAGGCAATCGCATATTTCTCCTCCAAGGAGGAGAGATGTGCGGCAGGATGGTGAGGAGGATGTCAGACTGCAGTCTGGCTGGTGACTCCCATATGTTGCCTCTTCAGTTCTATGGCCTGTCCTGCTAAAGCACAAGATGTGCTGCTGTGTGGTCTCAGACCCTGGAGAAACAGGTACTCATCTTCCAAGCAGAAGCAGAGTGCCTAGGTCAAGTATAGGGTCAAGATAACAAGACAAGTAGAGTGTAAGTCCTTGTGAAGCTCAGAGCTGAGGCTATCCTGTAGGTGCCTTTTCTCAGGTGACTTTATGACTCTTGGCAGTAGGAGGAAGACACTTGTTTTTCCCTCGCATTCTAGTCTCTTAGTAACAGAATTTTTCTGCTCTGTCTCGGGGACCTCCATAATCTGCCTGTGATGCAAGTCCTAGTGTTGGGCACAGTCTAGGCCTGTGTCAAAACTCCCGGTGTGGAGTCCTCATCTATTTGACTACAGCTAACTTGATGCAAGCAGGTTGCAGGCTTACCTTAGGTAAAGGATGTAAGACTGAAAACAAAGATGTTCCTAAGTCCAGCATGTGACCACATCAACATGACATTTCCACACACTCATGCTCCTCAGAGCAGGTATTTTAATGTGTCAGCATTTTCCAAAATAACCTTACCATCATAATACTTCCGGACCTAAAATACAGCAGCTCTGTATGGTTTGCCAGCACTAACCAGGCTTCTATTGACAAACCCTTCCCAGGCTTATCTCAAGTTTGGGTCTCCTACTCCTCATCTTACAGGGCATTTGTTTTGCTAATGGGGTGCTCCTCCCAGCGTGGGATCTGTCTCCCATTTTCCGGAGGCCCTCTTCCACATTGTCCTGCTCAGCAGTTCTGTGACTTCACCACCGCGCTAGGGTGCTCAAGGGTGTTAGAGCTTAAAGGGGAGGAGTGTGTGCCCTGCTAAAACTTTAGGAAAAAGGGCATGCATGGGGGCAAGGAAAATCTCTTAATGCCATTAGTATGCAGTATCCCAAGTGTCCTGGTTTCAGCCAGGATAGAGCTGGTTTTCTTCACAGAAGCTAGTGTGAGGCTGTGCTTTGGATTTGGGATGAGAAACTGTCGATAACGTGCCGATGTTTTGGGTTGTTGCTAAGCAGTCAAGGACAGTCCAGCTTCTTGTGCTGGCCTGCCAGCAAGCAGGCTGGGGGTGCACGGGGAGCTGGGAGGGGACACAGCCAGGACAGCTGACCCAGAGCGGCCAAAGAGATATTCCCTACCATCCGACATCATGCCCAGTACATAGAGTTGGCCGGGGGGCGGGAATCGCTGCTTGGGGACGGGCTGTCGATCACGGGGTGGTGAGCAATCGCTGCATTGGGCATCACTTGTTCTTGTACATTCCTTTGTTGGTATAATCATTGTTGTTTCCTTCTCTCTTTCCGTCCTATTAAACTGTGTTTATCTCAACCCACGAGGTTTTTTTCCTAATTCTCTCCCCCGTCCCACTGTGGGAGGGGGAGTGAGCGAGCGGCTGCGTGGTGCTTAGTTGCCAGCTGGGGCTAAACCACGACACCAAGGAAAACATGGTTGAATCAGGCAGCCTTCTCAACTGGGGTTGGTTCACAGCTACCAGGAAAGGCACGTTGCAGCGTAGGGTAGCGCTGTTTAAAACTGGTAGCTCCTGCAGTACAGACCATGTGAAATGCTGGAATGAATGTCTGCACATTCTGGCCTGTCTCCAGATGGGAAGGGCTTCTACTCCCCTGCAGCAGCCTCCTGGCCCTCCCATCATGTTTGGAATGCCTAACAGCAGCCTTCCAGTAACTACAAGGAGGTTATCAAGAAGATGGAATCGGGCTTCTCACAGTGGTGTGTGTCAGAAGGATGAGAGACAGCAAGCATAAACTGAAAAGAGAGATTTTGACTGGGTGTAAGGAAATACTTCTTCCGCATTAGGACAGTCAAGCAGTGGAACAGGTTGTCCAGAGAGACTGCGCAGTCCTCATCCTCATAGGTTTTAAAAACCAGGCTGGATAAAACCCTGAATAACCTGGTCTGGCTCTTAGCTGACCCTGCTTTGAGCAGGAGGGCAGCCTATAGACTTCTGGAGGTCTCTTCTAGCCTGAATTATCCTAATCTATGAGAATGAAGTAGAGTTCTTTCATCTATCTCCATGACACAGAACTGTTATCTAACCAACAAGCTGTGACTTCACTTGAGTTTTGTGGGCAGCTACACGCCAAGCAATTGTGAAGGACAGCAGCCTATCCCTTCAACTGCGGAGCTGTTTTCAGTGATTTGTTTGATCAAGATGCCTTCCAAATTGACTCTTGAGACTGGAAATGAACATCAGTGAGGAAATGGAAGAAATACTATTTGCTGAAACTGTGTTCTAGTGGCTGCAGGTATATCAGTTCAGATAGTCAGAATAAGCATGACTCTCGGGAAGATTAATTGTCTCTGCATTTACTGAGGGGACACAAGTACTCATCTGGAGAACGGCCAGCTATAGACAGGCAGCACAGTGTACAGAAACATCTGAACTAGTGGAAGGTATTCCTGACTGTGGCAGGGGGCTTGGAAGGTCCCTTATAACTCAAATCATTCTATGAATCTTTGATTCTGTGATCTATCGGCATGTCAAAGTCACTAGAAAAATAATGAGAAAATTGGGAAGCACTTAGCACTAAAAATTAGCACAGAAGAGTGTTTAACATCCAGCTCATTTTAGATAAAATACTGCACTGGAAAGTATATAAAAATGCATCTGCAAAACTTCTGTGATGTGTAAACACTGAAAACCAGCACAACTTTTCTCTAGATCAGTGTTAAATACAATGCAGCCTTTTTGTTCACAGCTTTAACATCATACTATTAAAGACTGACATGGTTGTAATAATATGTAACATGAACTACTTGCAATGAAAGCCAAGTGCTCTTTAAAAGGAAGAGTAATTAATCATTGTAAGGTGCACTTATTGTAATATACAATGGTATCTACATTTACCCCCTGATGTGAAACCAATTACTTCATCTTCCAGTCAATTAATTGTATTTGTACTTCTCTTATACTCCATTTAAGACCTGTTACTAAGTCCTGTTTTTTTGTTACAGTTGTACCACATGATCAACTTTTTTTTTTTTTTTTTTGATCAGCTAAATAAACTAAGTCCTAAGTCTTGCTGTATAGTATTTTCTCCAACGTCTATGCACTGGAAATGGTCTCCAATAAAACAAACAGACCTATTATAATATGGAAAGCAGAACTATTATTCCAATGCCTGTTGCATTGTAATGCAAATTAGTGCCTTGGACATACCTGTTTATTCAGCCAACAATTACATTCCCTCTTGCTCTGCCTCTGCAGAACCATCATGTTTAGCTGCTTGTCCACATGCATAAATCTTTCCAGCATCTCTTTGAAGACTTCAGTTCTGTCTCCAGAACTCACATTCTCTGCTCGTGGATTCCTGTTGATGCCCTGTGCTTGGATGTACCTACCTGCTCAGGCAGGCTGGGATCCCCAACAGTCTGACCCACCTGCAGATCCATTCAGTGGTCATTTCATACATAGCTTCAGAGGGCTAGTGGGAACTGTGAGTACTTGCACAGGACAGGAGCCCCTGTGAAATGCCCATAGCATCTGAGGATTGTCTATGTTAAACCACTTAAAAGGTGTGTGTCTCCCATTGGATGCCATGTAAAACAAAGATGAAAAAACTCTTGCAAGAAGTCTCACAGATGTAGAAAAGCCTCTACCAAGTTTGCAGTTACAAAGCACTAAATACTTTCTCTTTGCCCTCTTTGTCTCAGAGCCCCAACATCTATCCTTGCCAACATTCCTACATTTTACTAACCAAATCCTACCTCAGGCTTCTCCACTGTGGCCGGTGTTGTGGACCCAACTCAAGAACCATAGAATCACAGAGTATCTCAAGTTGGAAGGGACCCATAAGGGTCATCAAGTCCAATTCGCCGCTCCTTGCAGGACTAGCTAAAACTAAATTATATGACTAAGAGCTTTGTCCACATGCTCCTTGAACTCTGACAGGGTTGGTGCTGTGACCACTTCTGCGCCCCGCCCCCGGGGACGCATACTCCAGCGCCCAGCCACTCTCTCATCGAAGAACCTTCTCCTAATGTCCAATCTGAACTTCCCCTGATGCAGTTTCTCTCCATTGTAACATCCATGGCTTGCTCCACTTTCTCTGTGGATGGTATAGCAGGATTAAGCTGCCTGAGCTCGAGCTCTCTGGAGTTTAGTGTAACAGCCACTGTGGCAGTAGGTTTGGTATGGTGTGGTGTGTGTGACTAACATACTAACACCAAGCAGTTAATTTCTTATCTAGGACCTTTGAATAAAATGCAATATAGAAGAGTTAGAGGCATGATGGAAAGACCCCAAGTTGAAAACACAGGCCCCAAACCCCTGCCCAGGGCAGCACAGGCATTCATTGCTAAAAGTGATTTTAATTATTACCCATATTGCTGCTGCTCCTACGTATAGCCATATTGTGTTGCTTTTGCTGCTTTGGGTAAGCTATTGCCATGATTAGGAAAGGGTGTAGGTATAGTGCCAAGCATTCATAGATGGCCCTAATTCATATATGGACACACACGTATTTGAACTTGTGGTCTCTCGGTTAATGAATATATCCGCCTTAGCTAAAGGAATTGCCCAGACTGGTATTTCTTCCCTGTCTCCCCTTTTTAGTTGACTGGTGTTTTGGTAACTGTCATGGTTTAGCCCCAGCCGGCAACTAAGCACCACGCAGCCGCTCGCTCACTCCCCCTCCCACAGTGGGACGGGGGAGAGAATTAGGAACAAAACTCGTGGGTTGAGATAAACATGGTTTAATAGGACAGAAAGAAAGAAGGGAACAACAATGATAATACCAACGAAGGAATGTACAAGAACAAGTGATGCCCAATACAGCAATTGCTCACCACCCCGTGATAGACAGCCCGTCCCCGAGCAGCGATTTCCGCCCCCCGGCCAACTCCAGTTTATGTACTGGGCATGACGTCGGATGGTAGGGAATATCTCTTTGGCCAGTTTGGGTCAGCTGTCCTGGCTGTGTCCCCTCCCAGCTCCCCGTGCACCCCCAGCCTGCTCGCTGGCAGGCCAGCACAAGAAGCTGGACTGTCCTTGACTGCTCAGCAACAACCCAAAACATCAGCACATTATCAATAGTTTCCCATCCCAGATCCAAAGCACAGTCTCACACTAGCTTCTGTGAAGAAAACCAGCTCTATCCTGGCTGAAACCAGGACAATAACCTAGTCTGCAATGTGGATGCAGCAAACAGCTAACAGTGACAGCACTTCATCTGCGCACCTCTGCCTTTCTAGCATTTCCTCAGAATCTTACACATTTTATAGGCAACAGAAACAAGCAGAGACTTCATCAGATAGCCCTCAGTAGTGTGGGAGAAAAGTGGGCCAGAGCTGCAAATCTACAGAGTGGACAATGGATTTCAGGAGTTGTTTCGTATTCTCAGCCTATTGGAATAGACTCACTGTCTTGTTTCTTTTAAAGCAGGCAAGCTGTCATGAAGGACTTCTGCTTTTCTTGCTTTATTGTACCACCTCTAGCTCTCTGCATGTTTATTCGCATCAGCTTCTTTGTTTCTAGACCACATCCACTTCTTGTTCTTGATTTTGCCTGTCCTGGATTTGTCCCCACTTCTAATTTCAACTTTGAGTGGAAGCATGCTCTGAGCCAACTGCATCAGAGTGATAGAACCAGAAGGCATTATGTGTTTTCTAGACGATGACTCTCAGCTCTTCTTTTATATGTTTCTTTTTAATCTCAAGACAGCTCTAGTTTGGACTTCTGCCCTATGGAGGCCAAACCTTTATAACCCAGCAAGTGCTGCAGTTGGGCTGCATTGCTTTTGTCAATGCTGAGTGTGATACAATCAGCATCTCCAGGAACTGTAAATGTCCAGGAGGACTTACTGCCCACGATTTACCAGCTTCCAGAAACAATTCCATGTTTGGGTGTGACACCATCTCTAGCGAAACACCCTTGGAGCACATATAGTGGTGCATACTCGGAAGCCAGGTTGATTACAGGGTTGGCAAGGTGATGGTGCTTCCTTTGCTATTCGGCTCTTGTGCGCACAACATGGTGTGGTGCTCCATGAGGAAAAAGCCAGATTCCAAGCCAAGTGTCTGTCATGACTCTGAAAGCACCACTGGCCTGAAGCAGCAGACCGGACGGCTCAAACACGGGCTGTGAAGTCCACACGCAGCCCACACACAAGAAGACTACACCCATGCCAGAGCACTGCAGATGAGCGGGAAGTTGGCTACAGCCCTCCCATAATAACAGGAGGAGAACAGCATGGGGAGCTTTTCTTCCCAGCCCTGCCATGCAAGCCACCAGCAGCCTCGTGCAGGTTGCACGCCCCACACCGCTGTGCACGTTGTGTGCCCTTACTCTGAGCGTCTTGTCTGTGTTCTGTCGTCTGCCAGATGCACAGGGCAGGGGCTCCCACCGTGTACCCAGCGTGCCCCACTGTGCCGTGAGGTACCAACAAACATGTCCCAGCAGGGTTACAGATGCCTCAAACACAGGAGAGTTCCAGCTCCTCCAAACTGTGTTGTACAAGCTGGGGTGCAAATCCAGTGACAACTGCATACGCAGATGAAATTTGTTACCAAAGCTTTACATACATGTTCAGGTTGCTCAAAAATGGTTTGCTCTAAAAACACTTAGTCTTCCTAGTTATGCTGCAAGGTTTTCTTCTGGGGGCCAACACAAGTGGGATTAAGAACTGGTAACCGTTTCCTTAGAGTGAGGAACTCTAACCTTGTGAGAGAAGAATGAGAAAACAGGCCAGAGATAGCATGTCACTTTAAATTATAAAAAAGTCTTGCTTTTACTGCTGTATATGTTCTCCATTTTTCCATTGTTTTTCAGTATTAATGAATATTTTCAAATATATATTAAAAATTCATTATATATTTTCTAAATAGCATTTAGACATTAAACCTATAGCAAGAGTAGTAATGCAACATTTTCTAAACTCCTATGACAAAGGAAGCAAAGGTGGACGCTGACTTTTCTAGCTTGTGCTCTGCGGTCCAGCTCTTGTCAAGTGAACAGGGGCGGATGACAGATTTCAGAGAATGTTACCAAGTCTGTCTTTAATAGGAAATTGAACCTTTCTAAAAGCCCCCCTCAGACTCTCTCAAAGGTTCAGTTTTCTGCACAAGATACTGCATTTCCAGAACAGCCTTGAAGTGATGCACTCCTCTCTCTTCCTTTTCTTTCCCCACATCTGAAACTCCTAGTTTCAGATCTTTCTTTACACATGGCAGACGATTCTCCATTGTGCTAATTGCTGGTCCAGGATAACCTATGCTGTCTCACTGGTATGCATGACAGCAGGGGCTAATGTCATGCTAGAAATACTAGGAGTGACAGAGCTTTCAGAAGCCTGTCTGTTTCTATGGCTGTTATGTAAAATATTGCCACTCATTTATCTGCCTCATCTTGATTTTCCTTTCTGGGGACGATTCACTCCTGCCAGCAGTTAGACTGTTTAGGGTATGACTTGCATTCACATCTGCCCTTTATTAAAAGAACCATCCAGAAACGTTCAGTGCCAGTGAAGCTGCTTGTGCCCTTGTTGGCATAGGGAAAGCTGGTACACTGACATACCCTTCTCTGTTGCAGGGGATGACCTTCTCTGTTGCTCTAGCGAAGAACAATCCAAATATATGCAACACATGTCTGATCAAGGCCTTCCCTGCCTCTGGCTTCTTTCTCATCTGCAAATCCTGATCTGTGCAGCACAAGGAGAGTGCATAAAAGCCAGCTGGCTCCTGGTAATGGCATGCACTGGTATTGTCAGCATTACCTGCTAGGCAGAGTTGTTCCATGCCAGAAGGGATACTTCTTGCTATTTTTCTGCTCTAGGACTGTGATACTCCCATCTGCATGTGCCTCTCCAGCCATGTTGGTAGTGTGACACTGGTAGACCCCCTGATCTTTCCTTCATTAGTCAGTCAATCTGGCAAAACCACCACAGAAAATATTTTATTATTAACATACACATACATTCTGGAGACCACCCTGGAACCACTCTCACAATTAAGAACATCTGAAGGTTTCTAATTTGACATTTGTTCAAAACAGGCACAAAATACTGCTCCGCTATACAGTTATGAATCAAATCTGCTCTGTGTGATGTGTCTACCTGGAAGTTCCTCCATGTTCCTTCTCTTACTACTTCCACAGTTTAAACTTTGTCACTTTTCTCTGCCACCAGGACCTTCGGCTGCTGCTTATCCAAGCCTGTCCTTGCATATCTGCTCTGCTGAATTTAGCAAAACCCACCCCGTGCCTTCATGCTGTGAAGGTCCTCCCCGAACGTGAATGGCCATGTTCACCCTGCCTCCAGGCAGCTCCTCCAGGAATTTGACTCCTTTGCATGACTCTGAGACCTGCAGATTTTTACAGGCGTTCAAAGATGTTAGAGGACATCTGTGAAATCCCTTAGAGGCATTTATTCATGATGACATAATTCTCTCTGATCATGCTATTACTGACATGCTTGGACAGGTAGGCAGAGGAGCTGCGTGCAGTGCAAGGAGCAGGGAGAAGCGGGGTGATGCTCACTGGACCGGTGCTTTCTGCAGCTTCAGGGACATGCACTGGGTGAAATACATCTCTTTTTGCATGCACCCAGCCAGTGCCAAGACTCTCTGATCCCCTTCTTCCTTGTTGTCCCTGAATCTGAGTCCTGTTCACCCCTAGGAGCGCCTGAGCTCACTTAGTCTCTCAGTGTAGCTCCTGAGTTAACAGTGACGAGCCAGAACCCTTCTGTCATAGGTACTGGGCTTTGGATACTTCCAAGCACTGACCAATACGCCCATTGTTCAGCATCCTCCTGTGCTGCAGCACTGACCCCTACAGACCCAGTTCTTTAGGTACCTAAAGGCCTGAGGAAATCTCTTTTGCTTTGGAGTCTCAAAGCTTTTAGGCAAAGCTTGTTGTTGTTGTGCAGTGTGGCTCTGAGATGCCTCAGGCTGATGTCATCACAGAGTAACCACTTTCAGACACCCAGATAAAACTGCACAGCAAAGCAGTAGCACCAGGTAGGCTCTGTTTTACTAGATGTATGGCTAGATGTCTGCTGGGTGTACATCACAGCAGTGGTATTGACTGATAAGACCATTCCTGATTTGCAGTGCTTGACAAGGCACTCAGACATTGTTCATTTTCTTAAATGACTGTGAGAAGATGCTGGGATTCATGAGAAAAACCCTTTGGGGAGATGAGGACTAGACCCCGCCACCAGCCGTGCACAGATGGACACTGCAGTCTGCAGAAGTGTTGGAAGAAACTATCCCTACCCTGTTTTCAGCAAGTACACAGATGATGAATCAAGTCACCTGAAATGTGATACTGCAACACAACCTGTGAACATTTGGGAATACAGAGCCATGTCTGCTGTTAGATATGGAGAGTGGCTCTCCTGTATGAGATCCCCAGCACAGCTTTCTTCAGCTGATGACAGGAACGGGCACTGCCTTCACAGGACAGGCACACCTGGGCCCCGGTGACAGTGTGAATTTTCCTCGGTGACACAATGATCACAGGAGCTGGAAGAATATAAACACTTTCCTGGGACTCATGCAGCCATCTGGCACAGCCAGCATTCTTACAATCATAGAATAGTCTGGGTTGAAGGTACCTTTAAAGGTCATCTAGT
>NW_010528781.1:0-1550 GCF_000687285.1 Phaethon lepturus | reverse complement strand
AAGCCTGTAGCGTTGCATGGCGTTGTGGCCAAAGTGTACCGTAATAAACAGATGTTCAGAAAATAGTACTAGAAAATGTGGTGCGACAGTTCACCTGTGAATTTTCATCAACAAAGCGTGCAAGAACTAGCAGCAGAGTCCCTGAAATCATCTACTATACACAAATTTTACGCTACATAATATGAGCAATTCTTGTATTTAATTCCATGTAGTGGGTCATGTTCGTTCACACGTTCAGAGCCCTATGGAAACTCTGCAATGAACTGAACTTGCTCACTTTGAAGTTGTCAGAGCATCTCAACCAACCACACCTCATATGCAGCTGATGACTCCAGGAATTTTGCAGAATCCAATACCCCTTGTTTATTAGTATTAAGTGTCACAAATGCTCTAAGCTCCCTTACCTATTCCTTCATTACACCTTTCACATCAGGGAATGAGACACAATCTGGCTAAATCTTTTCCATACAAAGCTGAATTGAAATCCGTGCCTAGACTACAGTTCACTACTGAGGAAATCAGCCAGAAAAAGCACTCCAGTGCTTATTACTCCAGTGCAGCACACCAGTCTGAAAGTATGTTCTCACTTCATAAGCAACTGCCCAAAAGTCCAAATTAGATGATCTAGTCCCCATATCCATTATAAAGAGAATCTAGACCATAGACCCTCACACCTTTGCAATGATCACACTTTTTTCCCCAATATTGACACGCACGCTTCCCTGTATTCAGAAAAAGAAGTTTCTGCAGACTGTGCCCAGGACTTTCAAACTCCTGGAAATGTTGCGGTTTTCACTCATTTGGTCATTTTATTGTTTTTTAATTGCAGAGGGACCGAAGCAGAGCATCCTGCTATAGCTGTGCTGCAGTGGTGCTGCTGATACCCATTCTGGCATCTGGGTGCATGCTGTCCCTGCGACCACGCTCGACAGCTCTCCAAGCAAACTGGGATCTCCTGTGCTATGCACTGCAGGACTGGAGCTTTATGCTGGGAGCAAATCTCATCCCCATTCAAAACAAAGGCTCATGTCATGTTGTACCTTTAGCAATAACAGATGCCTGTCCCAAATAAGCAAGTGGTGAATACAGCCTTACAGCTCACCATGCAGCGTGACTAACACACTGAGTCTTGCATGGACCCAGCAGCTCCACACAGCAAGCCAGAACGTATCCAGGAAAGGCTCCGTTCCCCAACCTGGGCCACACCATGGCTGTGAACTACCACCCCAAAAAAAAAAAAAAACCAAAATCAAAAAACAGTTTTTCTTTAGTTTTCTGAATGAAAGGGAGGGCGCAGTGGCTTGACAGTGGTTTTGGTTCTGGCATCCTAATGAACGCACATACTACCACGCAACGCCCACACCACAGCCGTGCCAGGTAGGGCATCCCCGGCCGAAATGCTTGAGGGCTAAAGGTGTGTTTGCTTCAGGCCGGCCTGCTCCTGCCCTGGGACCGCGGGCAGGGCCTACACGCACGCCCGTCACGATCTCCTCGCTTTACCAGCAAACCCCTACTTCGGCGCTCCAGGCTCAACTTGGGAAGCCCATACT
>NW_010528780.1:1035-1830 GCF_000687285.1 Phaethon lepturus | reverse complement strand
CGGCCGGCTCCAGCGCACCAGCGGCCGTGGTTCACCCCGGCCAAGGCACTCCAGGCTGAGGGATTTGCCCTCTTGCACCGTCACAGGGCCTGGTGGCATCACCGACACCGTGGGGGCACCTGGAGAAGGAGGAGGAGATCAGCATGGGGATGGGGACACCACCACTAAGGGTGTTGGCATGGCAATGGGGACACCATCACTCCGGGGGCACCTGGAGCGCATGGAGGACATGGAGATGGGGACCCCAGGACCCCAGGGACATCTGGAGCCGTGGAGATGGGGACAAGGCCAACCCGGCCACCTCGCACCTTGCACTAGGAGGTTGACAACGCTGCTGGCAACGCCGAAGCGGTTGGAGGCCACGCAGTGGTAGGCACCCTGGTTGCCCACATGGGCGCCGGTGATGGAGATGACCGAGCCGTTGGTGCTGACCTTCACGTTGTCTGGGCAAGGAGGAGCCGTCAACACCAAGGCCATCCTGGGGACCGCGCCGGGGCCACCCTGGGGACCACCATACCTTGGAGATGTTGGCCAGGTCCCATCCGCCAAGTGATGTTGATGGGCCGGGCACCGTCGTGGATACGGCACTTGAAGGTGGCATCCTCGCCCGGTGCCACCGCCATGCTGTGTGGGTCGATGGAGATGATGGGGCTCTGCAGACCTGTGGCACAAAGGGACAGGGAAGCCACCAAGGTCACCCATGTCCCCCATCTCTCCCTGGCATCCCATATGACCACGTGGCTGCACTCACGGTAGCTGGAGCTGTCACGGGAGGTGACGGTGACAGCAACGGTG
>NW_010528780.1:431-826 GCF_000687285.1 Phaethon lepturus | reverse complement strand
GCCTGTCCCTGGCCGGCCACCACACAGTCGAGGTCCAGGGTCTGTCCTTCGGTGACGGAGGACGCCGAGGACTCAATGCGGATGGGCGGCGTGATGCCGGTGGCTGCATGGGCAGGGTTAAGGGTAAATGTCCCCACCAGTCCCCGGCACCAGTGGGGACCTGTCCCCTGAAGGGTGGCACTCACGGTGGGATGGGTTGGCTCCGTCATCGATGGTGACGACAAG
Source organism: Phaethon lepturus (assembly GCF_000687285.1). Classification (NCBI taxonomy): domain Eukaryota; kingdom Metazoa; phylum Chordata; class Aves; order Phaethontiformes; family Phaethontidae; genus Phaethon; species Phaethon lepturus. Next base: position 601 of record NW_010528780.1, on the reverse strand, counting down.
GGATGTCTCCTGCGTGACACCGCCTGATGTCACCCGGCACACGTACTCCCCCGAATCGGCTGCTGTCACCTGGGGGATGCGCAGGCGGCTGCCCGACACCTCGGAGGGGACAACATGGGGACACGTTAGTGCTGGAGAGCCGAGGACAGGGCAGGATTTGGGGTGAACCC
>NW_010528780.1:0-374 GCF_000687285.1 Phaethon lepturus | reverse complement strand
GCCGGATCCTGTCACCACGCAGTTGAGGTCCAGGGTCTGTCCCTCGGCGATGGCCGAGGACGAGGACTCGATGCGGAGGGGCTGGGAGGTGCCGGGGGCTGAGGGGGACAGGGGACGTTTGTCACCGAGGCGGCACCCGTCTGTCCCCAAGCACTGCCCTCTCGCTCGCACTCACGGTAATAGGTGCCGGCGCTGCCGGGCACGGTGACGATGACAGACGCCTCCTGCGTGACGGTCCCCAGGGTCACCCGGCACACGTACTCCCCCGAATCAGCCGCTGCCACCTGCACGAGGCGCAGGCGGGTGCCCGACACCTGGGGAGGCGACAAGTTGGGGACACATGGGTGTCTGCGGCGGGGCTGTGCCCTGCGGGG
>NW_010528779.1:3741-6736 GCF_000687285.1 Phaethon lepturus | reverse complement strand
TTGTGTCTCCCACTGTGACATGCCACTGCCCCAGTGCCCATGAATGCTGTCCGTGCCCCCGCTGCCCTCCAGGTCCCCCTGTCCAGCCCCAGACCTCCCCAGGTGTGTTTGCTCCCAAACAGATCTCATGCTGCTGGAGGAAGCCGCGCAGGGACCCCTCAAGTCCTCTCAAGGCATCATTTGGAGGTGGCACGAACTGCTTCTCCTCTCCGGGTGCCTCCAACCACCCTGGGACAGGCAGAGGGTGGCCCTGGAGACCAGCTATTAGTGGCAAGATGTGGAGCACCATCATTTGCAGGCAATGTTGCTTTCAACCAGGGATGGAGCAGACCCTGCAGGAGCAGACGGCAGCGGCTCCCGGGCGCCCGTGCTATCTACCCAGGGCAGAGCTTGCACATCCCTCTGGGCAGGGTCAGCTTATGCCTCAGGGGAAGCGGCCAAGGGATTTAATGCCACAGGGAGGGGGAAAGGCTGGAGAGGTGAGTCCCAGCTGGTGGCTTTCCTGGAGCATCCCAGGAGCACAGGCAGGACTCAGGCCAGCAGCAGAGGGAGGAACGGGGCCGGCTGCAATCCAATTAACCACGGTGCTCAGTCACCGGGTCAAAAGCTGGCTGGCTGAGGCCATCGACAGAATGCGTGGCAGAGGCCAAACCCAGGCTGCAAAGCCTAAGCGGGTTGTTGGAATCTTCTCTTCCATCCATGACTGTGCTGATGACCCGCTCCTGGACCAGGGACAGGTCCTTGGGGTCCAGGTGGGATTAAAATAGTGCCCAGAGATTTGGTTTTGGGGAAACAACCACATGACACTTGCCTGCTTGTCCTTCTCCTACCACAGGATGACTTAGAAAGGCGAAGAGCCAAGGGCAGAAGGGTTCAGGAATCAAGGAGCACTCCTAGTGCAGTGGTCTCGGGGCCGGGGAGGTGTTTACAGGCAGGACTGCTTCAGATGCTTGGAAAAGGGAGTGGGAGCCAAGAGGTGAAGATAGCCAGGGTAGGGATGTCTGGGGGCAGAGGGCACCCTCCGGACCATGGGCAGTGAAAGGCGAGAGGGCAGGAAGCTGTAGGGTCAAAGTGAGCCAGGTACGAGTCATGGCCAAACAAAAGGTGAGATGCTCGGATAAGAACCGCAGCTGACTCAGAGTTTCCAATTCTTCCAGAGGGTGACCACAAGGACCAACCAGGGACCAGCCAGGACCCCCTTTCATGTGGACCCAGTGCTGGGAGGAGGCAGCGAATGCATCCCGATGCCTTTGGGACCCCAGAGCCCAGACCTGACTCCTTGTCAGCACCCCAGCACCCGCTGCCGCCCAGGGCCCCCATCCAGCACCGGTGTCCTGTGGCATGGGGGGTCCCAGGGGAATCCCAGCAGCCAGCCTGAGAACCTAGGCTTGGAGGACATACCTACCTGGAGTGCCCAGGCAGAGGCTGTTTGAATTAAATAGAAGAGATTTCCCCCTTATTAGCGGGCTATTAATCACATTCAGGTTTTTTTACATTGAGCTCTTGCACAACAGGTTGAGTAACAGCCTAATAACAGGCTGTAAATCTCAGTTTGCTCTCTGGGAGATTACAGATGTTAATAACAGATAATGACCCACAACTCACGAGCTGCTCTTCTCCCCCGCCCCTTTGATCCCTCTGGTCTGTCCCTCACCATACCCAACCCCCAGGATGGAGTGGGGCTGCAGGGAAACCCCCAAAAATGCAAACTGCCAGCTAATGCCCCTAGCACCACTACCCAGCAGAGCCGGGGGCTGACTGCCTGCAGAAACCAGCTCCCACTAACCCCAACTTCTCCTGCAGCTCCCTGCCGCCCCCGGTCCTGTGCCCCTCTCCCCTCTGGAGCACTGGTTTTGGGGTCCTTGGCTCCATGCACAGGTTCATGTGACCCATCTTTAGCTATTGGAGGACAGGAAGAAGCAAAGCATCTGTGCATCTACGGCTGTGCTCCTGTGGCCTGGGGGTGCTGGCTGGGATCTGGTGCTGGTCCCCTGCAGCTCAGGTGCCCACAGGACTGGTGTGGGACGGCTGGCGCAGGCAGCGCTCAGCCCCTGCTCTGCCAGCCCCAAGCTTGCCTGCTGCCAGACCCTGGGCATAAATCTCCCCGTCCCATGTCCTGCCCGCTGCCATCGGCGCAGGGGTCCAGGCCTCACGCACAGCCAGGGGCTGCTCTTGGGCTTGCTGCCACCCCGGACGTGGCAAGGCACATTGCACGCTGCAAGAGGCGGGTGGCACGGGACAGGCAAGACAGCCCCCCACTTGCGGCACCAGCCACACAGAGGAGCTAACCCCTGAGAGACTGCCTGGGGACGTGTCCAAAGACAGTCTCTCCCCACCTCCTCCCTGCTGCCTCCATCCCTACCTGCCCCCTCGACCCAGAGGCCCCTTCCCAAAATGGGGGCTGACCACCTGGACACATCTCGACGTGACTTTCTGTCCTCCCTGGACGCGTGCACATGCTGTCTGCATCCTTCCTCCGGGATGCGCACAGCCCTGCGAGCGCCGGGGCAGCCAGGCGAGGTGTGGGCTGTGCAGGGCTCGGCTTAGCCCCAGGTGCTGCTCTAGGGACAGGGACAGCCCCAAAAGGGCTCCCTCTCTCCCTGCCCCATGCACAGGCTGGGAGCAAGGGGATGGAGGGACCCTGTGGGAGGGGTTGGATACATATTTCCCCCAGAGGGGAGAAAAGGGGGGAAAAAGGAGCGGGGGGATGACTTTCTCCTGTCCCCTATCCTGGGTCTGTCACCACCAAGCCAGGGCACTGGGAGCAGGTGACAAAGGGTGTCCGGCTACTTGGCTCCAGGACTGCTGCAGCCTTTTCCACAGGGCTTAGAGTCCCTCCATCCCCAGGCCCAGGGGACATTGCCCATGGGTGGCAGCCGTCCCTGCCAGCATCCTCCCAGCACCCCGCAGGATCTGGGCCTGTGGCCACTGCCACGGGGAGGGCACAGGGGCTCAGGGGCTGGCGGGGGGCACGGGGCCAGCGGCGGGGGGGGGG
>NW_010528779.1:2632-3657 GCF_000687285.1 Phaethon lepturus | reverse complement strand
GCCTGCCCCAGCCACTCCGCATCCCGCTGTGCTCCCCAGTCCCACCCGGCAGCACTGAGCAACTTGCAGGCATGGCAAAACCCTCTCCCCTGCCTGAAGGTCTCCTTTCCCAGCATGTGGGGGGCTCCTGGCCACGCCAGGAGCCTGTCCCCATCTCCAGCAAGGCCAGATTAGGTGTGGGGCAGGCAGCGGTGGGGCCCTGTCCCTTGTGCAGGCACCTGATGCCCCCCACCCTGCTCCTTGCAAAAGGGTGCAGGTGGTTGGGGTGTGCTGGGTGCCCCTGGTGCAAGCACTCTTGCCACGCTGTGCCTGCTCAGACACTGTGTACACGTCAGTGCCATATGGCAACAGTCGTTGCTGCTGGCACCACCAGCGGGTTACAGAGAAGGATGGGGAAGCAGCTGTGTTTGCTGTGAGAGGCGACTGCCGGCTGGGGGGCGTGGGCCAGCGCCTCGCAAAGCCAGTGCAGGCAGCACCCGTGTCCCACTGCATAGGTGTCCTGGTGTCCCTGCAGGTTCACCGTGCCATCCCTCCATCAGACCAGGGACACCGCTGTAGGTGGATGCTAGGCGAGCTCATCCAGGCAGGGCTTGGTCTCCAGGAGCTGCCTAGGGTGAGGATTATACCCTTCGGGTGACCCAAGGGGGTTTTGGGGTCCTCCCGAGCAGGAGCCGTAGGGCCACCAGCCCATGGTGTGGAAACATCCACCCGGTGCATCCCTCTGGATGTGGAGATGGCTCAGGTCTATCCTGCCTGCAGGTGCAGTGTGATGCCACCTTGGACCATGGGGCAAGGTCTTCTCCACACCCAGGGAGGGTGCTTGGGGGGCCCTGGGGGGTGCAGAGCAAGGAGGAAGGCACTTTGCTGAGAGGAGGAGAGATTCTGGTCAATCTGCAAGCACACCTCAGGGGATGCAGCAGCCACAGCCCGGCCACCCCAGGCTGCTGGCCATCCCACCCAGGCTGGCACCCCGTTAGGCAGCTGCCGAGCGGCACTCTCCCTGCCCGTCAGTGGCACCGGGGCCA
>NW_010528779.1:2203-2604 GCF_000687285.1 Phaethon lepturus | reverse complement strand
CGGCACTCTCCCTGCCGGTACGTGGCACCGGGGCCACTGGTCCTTTCCCTAGGGACACCTTGCAGCAGGAGGAGGATGGTGCCACTCCCTCGTGCAGGGAATGTGGGCCAGAGCTGCCCCAGCCAGTTTCCTTTCGGATGTTGTTAGTACACGCCCGCCCCAGCAGCAGGCATAGGCCAGCACGCTGGCCCCCACGGCCCCCCTCACCAGCCTGTCCACAGCCACGTTCCTCCACGACCTGCGTGGGGAAAAAATCTCCTCCCTGCAGCCCTACGGGGGAGGAAACCTCAGCAGCGGGGTGCCAGGGAGGGGCGCAGTGCTGTCCCCGTCCCGGCACCCAGGGAGGGCTGGTGGCCCTTCTCCACCCCTGTTCCGTGGGCTTCCCCGCAGTCGCGGGGCCC
>NW_010528779.1:0-2150 GCF_000687285.1 Phaethon lepturus | reverse complement strand
CGAGGCAGTGTTGAAAGGTGGCGGAGGGAAGGTTTGTGGCCGGGAGGCTGCTATAAGAGAGCCCGGGACCTTTGATATGCAGAAGCCTCCGGGCCCCGCTGATTGCGTTAGCGGGTTTAGTGCCCGAGCAGGCACCCAGCCCCGGCTATCAGGAGCAGACGAGCTGCTAAATGGCCCAGCTCCCATTTTAGATGCAAATGACCCTGCAATTGTGGACTTGGACGGGAGAAGAATCCCAAAATCACCGTCGGGTGGAAGCAGACCTGGCTGGAGACAAAAAGGTTCCCAGGCGGCTTGAGTGGCCCCGTAATGGTCCCATTGATGCCTCAGGTGCGGGACATCGCAGCCTCAATGCCTTCCCGGAACCGGCCCCTTTATGGGAAGTGCAGATTCCCGGAGGAATCTCCCACCATCCCCACCACCAGCCCGGGCTGCCCGAATGTCCCCCTGCCTGCCACTAATGTCCCCAGGGCAGGCGGCTCCTGCCTGGAGCTGGGCTCTGCTCCCAGCTTTGAAGTGCATCAGATTGGGCTAATGGGGAGGTGCATCCACCAAACCCGCACCCAGAGGGGGCTAGGACAGGGGTGGTCCAGGGGAGGTGACCAGGCACAGTCAGAGCCCCACGGGTGTCCCCCGAGCCCTGCATGCCCCGACCTCCTGTGCCCGTTGTGGCACCATTTACACCAGGTGAGCTGGAGCAGACTCAGGGTCAACCCCGGATTTGAGTCTCTTTAGGAGCATCCTGGCTCCCTAAATCCACCCAAGAGCATGGAGCAAGGCTAGACCACCATCCCTGTTGGGATGTGGCAGCCCCCAGCACCTCAGGACAGCGAGAAAGGCTTTCCTCCTCCTCGTCCCAGCACAATCCCAGTGCTGCTCTACTGTTCCTGGGGCACCTTGTGCCACCCCACACCTGTCCCCTAAGCTGCTGTGGGCTCTCCCTCAGGCGGGAGGGGGCTGCCCACCTGCCCCACGGCTCCTCGCCCCCACCCCTGGGCTGTAAGCCTGCAAGGGCAGAGCCCACAAAGGGCTTGGCGTGGGGAGTGGCTGGGATGTGGGGCTGGGCTCCCTGCTGCATTGTCCCTTGCCCACTGCCCCGGAGGCAGCCCAGAAAACAGCCCCACAGAGGACCCCAGCTCCATGGAGAGCTCCACAGCCCCACAGAGCCTGACTGCAGCCCCATAGGAACTCTCCTTATCCCCCAACAGCCTCAGCCCCAGAGCAAGGAGCCGTGTGGAGCCATGCATGAAGGACAGCAGTGGGGCTGCAGTGGTCTTGCAGCTCCAACCCGTCAAAGATCCCCTCTCCCACTCCAGACTTTGCCCTCCCTATGGCATGGCCATGCCATGGACACCCCTCCAAGCAGCCTCCTCGCCCTCATATGTGCCACAAGTTCAGTCAGGTCTCATTCACCCCCATCTCTGTCAGGGGGGATGGCTTTAGGGCCATCAGCCCTGGAAAAGTCCCCTGGGTCCCCTGCATCCCACAGTGCATAGAGTGCCAGGGTAGCAGGAGAGGCTGAACTGGCATGATGGGGAGCAGCGGACCTTGGGGTCCTGTGTGGTCACTCACTCATGGTCACCACCACTTTCCAAAACAAGAAGGCAGGCGGGCAGGTGTGCAGGGCATGGCCTCTGTGTCCATCCCTGCAAAATCGCGTGGCTCTGCTTTGATATGGTTGGAAAATTCCCTGTTTGGCCGGGAATCTGGGGGGCTGCAGACTCCAATGCCAGCTATGCTTGGTGAGGAATTAAAAGCATGTTTTGTTGGAAAGATTTTTCCTCTCCTGACTGGGGAGGCGACATCCGAACCTTATTTTCCTTTCCATGCTGGGACACGCGCCAGTGGGGCTGAGTGGTCCCTGGGGAGCCATGGGATGCCGCGGCTGTGCTGAGCCCCTCGCCAGCACGTGGGAGGTAGCGGCGAAGTGGGGAAGATGGAGCCAGGGAAAATGGAGGCCGCTAGAAGTTGGGTTTGGGCTCGGGGCTGTTTGCCTGCAGCCCGAACACGCGCCGAGGTCGGGCAGGGAGCCGGCTCGGCTGTGGATTTTAAAATAGCACCTCATCTGCCAAGGACCCTCCTACTCTGCCACGGGCTGGGTGGATCCTGGTCCCGCTGTGCACCTTGTGCTGCTGGTGAAGCGCTGCACG
>NW_010528778.1:6169-6526 GCF_000687285.1 Phaethon lepturus | reverse complement strand
CAGCCTCTGTCTGCCTGACACTGCGTCCCTGCCTGAACGGGGGGAAGTGTATCGAGGACTGCATCACGGGGAACCCCTCCTACACCTGCTCCTGCCTGGCCGGCTTTACTGGGAAGAGGTGCCATGTCGGTGAGTGCCAGCCCCGAGCTCCCTGCGCTTTGCGGTGGGGAGCCGGTCTCGCTCCTGGCCTCACGGCCGCATGCTGGCAGTCTGTCCGTCCCTGTGGCTGTCCCTGCCCTGAGCTCGTGCCCCCACCCGGGGCTCTGTTTCAGATGTGGATGAGTGTCTCTCCCACCCGTGTCAGAATGGAGCCACCTGCCTCAACGGTGCCGGCAGCCTCCGCGGCCACTGCCCGCC
>NW_010528778.1:5396-6032 GCF_000687285.1 Phaethon lepturus | reverse complement strand
GCGGCAGCTGCTGGGCTCGAGCGGTTTGCGACGGCTGGCTTGGATTTCAGCTTGCTGCAGGCAAAGGAAACTTTGCTCTGGCCGTGAGCCCTTCCTGCCGCTGGCAGCCTGCTCCGCTGAAGGCTCAGCTCCACGCTGCCGCTCTCCCCACCACCACCACTCCCTTAGTGAGAAAAGCTGGTGGTTAGTGCTCAAACAGAAGTCTCAGAGGCCCTGCTTTCGCAGGTGATGCTCTGGTCCCAAGCCCTTCAAAGCCAGCAGGGACTCTCTGGGTCCCTCGCAGGGGCTGTGGTGGCTGGTTTCCCCTGCCACCGGCCTCTGCCCACTAGTGGAAGTGCAGCCAAAGTTTTTGGCTCCCAATGAACCTCCGTGCCAGTGGAGAAGGCGAGCAGGGAGTTGAGTTTTGTGAAAGGGAGGGAGGAAGAAACGCTCAGCGCAGCATGCTGGCATTCAAGAGGCGCACGGGGATGAAAGGGCTGAGCTGCCTGAGGAAGGGCTTTGGAAGAGCTGCAGCTGGGGATGCAGTTGCTGTCTCCCACCGGGAGGTGTGTTGGTGGCTCCGAGTTGTGCACTCTGCCCGGCCCCAGCATCACTGGGAGTGCAGAGGGTGCCATGTGCTGGTTCTGTGCCTGGGTT
>NW_010528778.1:5081-5294 GCF_000687285.1 Phaethon lepturus | reverse complement strand
GAGAGCAGGGTGTGCCAGAACGGCGGGAGGTGCCAGGCAGTGAACGGGACGGCGACGTGCTTGTGCCAGCCGGGGTACACAGGGACAGACTGCCAGACAGGTGGGTGGCAGGAGCAGGCACCGGGGGGGATGGTGGCACGTCACACCTTGGCAAGCTGCCTTCCCACCCTGCTTCACCGCGGCCATCGTTTTGGAAGGGGAGTACTAGGTGTT
>NW_010528778.1:4703-4965 GCF_000687285.1 Phaethon lepturus | reverse complement strand
TGACCGCCCCTCCTGGCCTCCTCTTGCAGAGGTAAATGAGTGCGAGTCCAGCCCGTGCCTGAATGGCGGGCACTGCATCGACCTGGTCGATAACTACACCTGTGTGTGCCTGGAGCCCTTCGTGGGACAGCGCTGCGAGACAGGTGCCCGCTCCTGCCTGCACCCTGGGACAACCCGTGCCAGGGACTGTGTCCCCCATGATCTGCTGGCCATCACGGCCCCTCTCCCAGGGCCAGGCTTTGCTTATCGCTTGCTTGCTTCC
>NW_010528778.1:4287-4546 GCF_000687285.1 Phaethon lepturus | reverse complement strand
AGTACGGTGAGTGGAGGTGCTCGTCGGCAAGCTGGCACAGGAGCTGGTTTCGGGGAGTGAGGCGGGAAGAGGCGAATGGCTGAAAGGGGCCGTGTCTGCCATAGGCACTGCCAAAAGCTGGTGGGCAGCGTGTGCAGAGGGCTCGTGGTGCTTCTGGGAGGGAGCTCCTTCCACTGGGGCAGCTCGGCCATGATGGGGTCACCAGTGGGAAGCTGGGCTAGACCGGCTGTGTCTCCGCTAACCCGGACAGAGCGGAATT
>NW_010528778.1:3952-4223 GCF_000687285.1 Phaethon lepturus | reverse complement strand
CCTGGCGCCTGCCTCTCCCACCCGTGCCAGAACGCGGGCAGCTGCCTGGAGACGGAGCAGGGCTATGTCTGCGAATGCCGGGAAGGCTACACCGGGCAGGACTGTCGAGAGAGTGAGTACTGGGGGCCTCTCCAGTGGGGTCTTGCGTCTCTAGGGGAGCCCTCATGCTCCTGAGCGGGAGAAGCAGCAGCCCTGGAGAGCCTGTTCAGGGCTCCTGGACTGAACAGCGGGTCTGTCTTGCTGAGGGAGGCTGTGCCTGGGGGTCTGGGGG
>NW_010528778.1:0-3934 GCF_000687285.1 Phaethon lepturus | reverse complement strand
TGCCGCTTGCCTGAGCCCCCCCCCGTGGGTGGCATCCAGCAAGGCTGCTTGGGTGTCCCAGCCCCACAAGCAGGAGGGGTCCTGGGAAGCTCCTGTCTCCTCTCTTGCAGAGCTCTCGGAGGGCTGCGAGTGTCGCAATGGGGGCAGTTGTCTGGAGGGTAACGTCACCATCTGCCAGTGCCCACCTGGGTTTTTTGGTCTTCTCTGTGAATTTGGTACGTGAAGGCTTCTCACCCACTGTGTTTGCTCCTTCTCTGGGATGCTTGAACCAGGCAGGCTGCCCACGCCTGAGCCTAGCATGGTGCCAGGGGCACACACTGAATTTGAGCCAGAAAACATTGTACCCTGGTGAGGAGGCAACGCTTCCATCCCCATTGCTCCCTCTTGAGCTGTGCCTTTCCCAGCCCCTGGCCCCAGCCCAGCTCCCCTGGGTTGGGTGGGGAACCACAGCCTTTGTGCGCTCCTGCTCTGAAGCTCACTGGGTGCCCAGGCTGGCCCTTGCCGTTTGCACGGTCTGGGGCATGGGGTACAGAGGGTTCCTCCTGTCTCATCAGACCCCACAAAGTTAGGAGATCTCCATTTCCAGCCAGGCAGCCGGCTGGGTGTCCTCCTGCCGCTGGCTGACGGAGGCCGGCACTGGCTGTGTGTTCGCAGAAGTCACCACCACACCGTGCAACATGAACACGCAGTGCCCGGACGGTGGGTACTGCATGGAGTATGGTGGGAGCTACCTCTGTGTCTGCCACACTGACTACGGCACCAATCACAGTAAGTCTCATCCACAGGGATGCAGGACCAGCCCCAGGGAGGGACATGAGACTGGAGGGGGTGAGCAGAGGTTACTGTCATCAGCCGGGGAGCCACCCTCACCCCTGGTCATACATCCTCAGTGATGCCCTGTGTTTGGCTTTGCAGCGATGCCATCCCCCTGTGACTCAGAGCCCTGCCTGAATGGGGGGTCCTGCGAGGTTCATGATGACTCGTACACGTGCGAGTGTCCTCGAGGCTTCCTTGGCAAGCACTGCGAGAAAGGTACCTGCACAAGCTCCCTGCCAGCCCCAGGACCTGGCAGGGGTTGGGAGAAGAGCTTGGACTCTTGTGGGAGACAAGTGGCTGCTTGCTGAACTGCAGCTGGAATTGGGTGCAGGTTATCCCATCCCACCCCACAGGCTGGAGGGAGGGTCGCGTGGCTCACTTCTGCAGCAGTTGCAGCAGCTGATCCAGTTGCCGTGTTTCCTGCACACCACCATCACTGTTGGGGATTTTTTACACGCTTGAGTTTCTGGCCTCAGGAGCAGACGCCAGTGCCCTGGCATCATGCGCGCCTGGCTCCCTGTGGCCCCGGCACGCCTCTGCACGGGTGTTGTTTCGCAGCCCAGGGCTGTGAGGCCCAGGTGCGCTTGTCTTTCCCGCAGTGAGGGGTTTGGTGGGGTGCTGGTGGGAGGCAGTGGCCCTCGAGGTGCTGGCAGCAGTGGGTGAACCCCAGTCTTGGCACTCTCTCTGCAGCCAAGCCACGGCTCTGCAGCACGGGGCCCTGTCGCAACGGGGGCACCTGCAGGGAGGCGGATGGCGAGTACCACTGCACCTGCCCATACCGCTTCACCGGCAAGCACTGCGAGATAGGTACGGCCCCTGGCCCCCACCCAGGGAGGAGAGCAGTGGTCCTCCTGCTCGCTGCTCAGCTCCCATGTGCCCTCTACCCCCAGGTAAGCCAGACCCCTGTGCCTCGGGGCCCTGCCAGAACGGGGGCACCTGCTTCCACTACATCGGCAAGTACAAGTGCGACTGTCCCCTGGGCTATGCTGGCCGGCACTGTGAGATCGGTAGGTGAAGCATGCACTGGCCGGGCGTGCCCGTGCCTGGGGGTGCCGGCACTGTGAGATCGGTAGGGGAAGCATGCACTGGCCGGGCGTGCCAGTGCATGGGGCTGCCTGGGGAGGTGATGGGGCTGCCAGCAGAGCTGATGGCCGCAGCAGCAAGTGAGCCTTGCTGCTTACTTTGAGCCCCCTTCCCTGTAATTTGAAGTGCTTCAACCCTTTCTTGCATACTGCCGGAGGGCAGGGCAGCACTGCTGGAAGGGGAAGCGGATGGCTCTGGTTTCTGGGCTCTGCCAGCTCTGCAGCAGTCGCTCTTTGCTCCGCTCTTTTAGTGCCCTCCCCATGCTTCCTCAGCCCCTGCGAGAACGGCGCTACCTGCGAGGACCTTGGCGGGGGCTACGCTTGCACGTGCCCTGTGGGCTACGTAGGGAAGCACTGCCAATCTGGTAAGGGCCTTGCTCTGCCCCTGCCAGCCAGGGGCTCGGGGTGCCTCTGCGGGTCCCGCTTATCCCTCCGTCTCTCCCCAGAGATCGACTGCGGCATCCCCAGCGAGGTGAAGCATGCCCGGGCCTCTTTCAACTCCACCAAGGTGGGCTCACTGGCTGAATACCAGTGTGAGCTGGGCTACACCCTCAGTCAGCACAACCACCCCCGCGTCTGCCGCTTGCCAGGTGTCTGGAGTGACCCCCCCGAGTGCGATGGTGAGGAGCACCGGGGAGCGGCTGAGCCCTGGGGCACTGTTCCAGTGGGCTGTGGTCACAACCATGGCTCACTGACCCCAGGACACGTACTCCAGTCCTCCCCTGCCTGTGTCTTTGTGCAGGGCCCCTGGGGACCCTTGCCCCCTGCCTGGTGCTGACATCTCTCGCCTTGTCTCTTCCCCTGCCCAAATGCCTGCAGAGATCGATGAGTGCCAGTCCCAGCCTTGCCTGAATGGTGGCCAGTGCAAGGACCGCATTGCTGAGTTCCTGTGCCTGTGTGAGCCGGGTTACCCCGGCCACCACTGCGAGTCAGGTAAGAGACCATGCTGGGTATGCTGTAGGGTCACTGCAAGCAGCTATAGCAAATCCTTCCTTGCCCCCCAGTGCCTGGGGAACGGCAGTGGGCACAAACCCCATCGTCAGGAGCCAGCCCGCCTGTGGTTGTGCGGGCTGGTTTCAGGCTCCTGCCTGTGTGCTCGGATCAGCCTGCAGCAAGGGCTCCTTTTCTGGAGCCTCTAGCCAGTTGTGGGATATGCTGGTGGGGTGACACTTCCCGGTCAGGTGGAGGAGCAGGCAGGGCTGCGGGGACACGTGCGCTACTTGTGTCCCCCAGCTAATGGATGCTGTGTGGGCATCACCATCACTGATGGGGCAATGACTTCTCCTGACACATGTTAAGCCTGTGCAGAGAAGCCCCAGATCTCGGGATCTGGGTGGGAAGTGCCCTGCTTGGCTCCAAAGCTCTTGGCCAAGAGTCGGAGCGGAAAGCAGCTTGAGGGTGCACGTTTTTGGCCGTGCTGTGCTCCTGCTCCTGAGTGTGCACATGGTTGTGGTGACATGCAGGCACTGGTTGAAGGGGGTGACGGGCAGCGTGTGGGCTGATGGGACTCTGCGGCAGGCAGCTCTAGCCTGGCTCCCCATGGCCTGGCGGAGGACAGTGGTGGGAGAAGGTGGGATGCCTGCAGGGGATTAGAGGGGGGGACATGCTGCAGGCACCTTATGGGACCTCTTGGCACAGCCCCACACTGCCAACCGTCCTCAGGTGTCCCTGTGGGCCTGTCCTCCGCGCAGGAGCAGGTGTGGGGTAGTGGGCTCCCAACAGCCCCAGGAGCAGGACTGTTCCTGGCCAGTGGGCTTGGGGTAGCGAATGATGTGGGGAGGGCCTGTGCCCTGCAGGAGAAGCGCTGCCTCTCCAAGGCCCTGTCCCCTGCCACTGGCTCTGTCTCTGTGCTGAGCTGGTGCCTCTCCTCCTGCTGCTCCCCCCAGATGTTGATGAGTGTCAGTCGGAGCCCTGCAAGAATGGTGGGACCTGCCGGGACCTCCCTGGGTCCTTCGCTTGCTACTGTCCTGAGGGCTTTGTGGGGACCCAGTGTGAGACAGGTAGGGACTCGCCCTTCCCGGGGCAGCGGGAGGCTG
>NW_010528777.1:0-271 GCF_000687285.1 Phaethon lepturus | reverse complement strand
GGGAGCGCTGCTCTCCACAGCAATCTCGCAATGCCCTTCCCAAGGGAAGCCCCAGGCTGGAGCACCACGAACGCCGGACAGGGACAGGAGGGCTCCTGCCGGCACGCTGGGGATGGGAGCACCACTTCTCTGCCCCTGTTTACTGTCATATTAGCAGCAGAATTAGCTCAAATTTGCAGCATAAATTAAAAACAAAAAAAATCCAGCTAATTTGGTGACACTGATCAGGCCAGAGCTCACCTGGCCAAGGAGTTGGAATTAACCTTGAACC
>NW_010528776.1:0-8178 GCF_000687285.1 Phaethon lepturus | reverse complement strand
TTGCATGTTTCAGTGCTACTTTACATCTAGTATAAGGATAATAAACTTAAGTAAGCACCTAGACAGCTTAAGTAGATACACAAATGAATATCCACACTATGGCAAGATCAGTTCAGGGGTGTAAGAAGTAGGTGATCAAGCATAATTATATTTTTAGCATGCCTAATGAAGTGTCTATCATGATAAAAGGATAGAAAAACTTACCTTGACAAAATGAATCCTGCAAAATTATAATTAGTAATAAAAACTCTTCTGAGCAACTTTACACTTAAGGCAAAAGGACAAGACTGAAAAACTTTCTTTTAATATTACATTATCAAACCTTTAAAAATAATCAGTAATTATTTAATTTAAGCAAGTCCTGTACAAGTTGTACCTCAAAGTATTTTCCTGATTTAGAAAGTAATTCTAGAAATAGCTGAGTGGCTCCTTCTTCCTATATGATGCTCTCTAGTTACAATTTATGTGATTTATAGTCATGGGCTTAAATTCCAAGGATTCATTTTCTATGCTCTGTAATGAGATACTTACCCACTGAAGCTAAAACTTCAATCTGAGCATTACTATCAAAGGAACTGTGACAACCTAAATTCAAAAACGTAAAAAAAGTGACATGAAGTTTAAGGTACCAGTAATTCAAACTCAGGCTGGAATTTGACAGCTTAAGTATGATCTTTTCTTGTTGTCTATCAGTCAGACACCTTACATATTCCCTAAGATCTTTTGCAAACTGTGTCATGTGACTGAGCTTTGGTAGCACAAATGTCAAAATGCAAGGTTTGTGTTCATACTGTAGAGTTAACAGGAAAAGCAATCAAAGAAAAAAGCCACATTTTATTACAAGGGCAAGCAGATGCAACACTGAGTACCGTACAAGGAGTAGATGTGTTGAGTAAGGTGACATTTTTACGTAGTCACTTTTCAAAGTAGAACTAGATTTTGAGGGCTTTTGCATATGTTTTACCTGGAGACCTCTGATGAAGTGCCAGTATCAACTTCCCTTTCTCTTTATTTACCAGTTTTATTTGATTTCTTTCTTCAAATATGTGCCAACCAGTTTCAACTTGTTGAAACAACATTTTTTTAAAATCATCTGCCTTGCTGGAATGTTGAACTGATGCATGTGTGGGTGTGTGTATAATACATGCAAAAATACATTAAAGCAATATAAAGGGTCTGGTTTAATCTTTAAGGCAAAATACTGGAGCAGACACCTCTTTACATATCATAATACATCACAAAAACAACCGCCTATCTTGCATAGAAAGTGTTAAGTGGAAGTGCTCTGTTCATTTAAGACAGCTGTGGTTTATATGGTTGAACTGTAAAACTAATCGAATATCACAAGCCATATTATTCTTTAACAGAAGGAGTTAAATTTGCAAAATATTTCATCCTCAAATATCATAATATGTAATAAAATTATGCAATGCAATATATTTGATGATTATATATATTTGATTGTGTACTAAAGTGCTTTCCAGCCAAATTATTTAATAAAATGTTAATGACATGAGTGTAATATATACTATTAAAGGAACTAAAGCAACATCCTGATCTGGAGAAGCGTTAAGGTTTCTCATTTCCTAATGAAGCCAGCTTCAGGCACAAAAGTTTGCCTGTTTCAGGCCCAGACCTCTAAGTTGTCATAAGTAGCAATTAGAAATCCCAGTTGTGTTAACCAATCTCTATGTTATATCATAACTAAAAAAAGCTATAGGATGAGAATTGTTCATAGACCCTCACATAAACCTAATGACAGACACAGTTCCCCAACAGCACACACCTTCACACTAACTTGTGTAATTCTTGTACTTATGATATACACTACTTTGTAGCTCTCACAGGGATAAACCATAGAGTTTGATATAACATTAAACAACAAATAAGGTGTTCCTTCTGAAAGCTTGTTTTCCAAGTAGGGCTTTCTTGCTTAACTGGATTTCTTTTTGACAACTGATAAAATACTAAATTGCTGCTGCTGTTATCAGGAGAGAGCAACAGAGAAGAGTTAATGGGAAGTTTTGGGGAAAACTTGTAAGATTTTACAGCCATAACAGTCACTTTAGGATAACTGGACGATGAGCATCACTTCAATTAAGAGCAACTATTTGTCCAAGTCCTATCTTTTGTTTGGGTGTGACTTCTAGTCCGCTAGCACAGTAACAAGCTGGTTTGCAAAAATAAGTTTTTTCCCCCCCATATAAAGTGAACTGTTCAGAAATGTGCTGGTTTTGGCTGGGATAGAGTTAATTTTCTTCATAGTAGCTAGTATGGGGCTATGTTTTGGATTTGTGATGAAAACAGTGTTGATAATACAGGCATGCTTTAGTTATTACTGAGCAGTGCTTACACAGAGTCAAGGCCTTTTCTGCTTCTCACACCACCCCACCAGCGAGTAGGCTGGGGGTGCACAAGAAGCTGGGAGGGGACACAGCTGGGACAGCTGACCACAACTGACCAAAGGGATATTCCAAACCATATGACATCATGCTCAGCATATAAAGTTGTGGGAAGAAGAAGGAATGGGGGGACGTTTGGAGTGATGGTGTTCCCAAGTAACCATTACGCATGATGGACCCCTGCTTTCCTGGAGATGGCTGAACACCTGCCTGTCGATGGGAAGCCGTGAATGGATTCCTTGTTTTGCTCTGCTTGTGTGCGCGACTTTTGCTTTACCTATTAAACTGTCTTTACCTCAACCCACCAGTTTTCTCACTTGTACTCTTCCAATTCTCTCCCCCATCCTACCTGGTGGGGCCTCGCGTTCTGAGCGGGGTGGGGGCGCGGGCAGCGAGCAAGTGGCTGTGTGGTGCTTAGTTGCCCGCTGGGGCTAAAACACAACAAGAAGAAACTTATTCTTCTCTTCTAGGTCTCTCTGTGTCACATCTATGAATATTTTCAGTGCCTCTGAAGCATGGTCAGATGCTCGCGATCTTTCCTAATGCCTCTGATTTCTACATTTTTCTCCAAAAATTTTCTGTACCAGCTGTCTGAAACAATAAATACAAATTCTTTTGTTGCTTTACGTGAATCGCCACAGTTTTCACAGAAGTAAAAAAAAAGCCACCCACAGCACCTGCTTGGTCTTGACTTTTGGACAATCACCACTGGTTTCACCTGCCTAAACTGTTTAACGATATGTTGGGGGTTTTCAGGGGTGGAGGGAGCAGGAGGGTCCTGCTTTTTTAATCACTGCTTGACTTTTCCATTATGTGAAAGGAATTAATTTCTTTAAATTAAACTCTTTCTGTAAGTAGAGGGTATCTTGCATCAAAGACATTTTAAGAATCCTCCTACTCAATAATTCTGCTTGCTTCTGCCTGCCTCACTAGAAGGGTGAATTTGAGGGGAAATAAATTATGTTTATGCTTGTCTAAACGTGATTGAAGACATATGGACAAAAGAAAATGGTAGTCTGTGGAATTTTTTTTTTTAAACTTTTCTCTTTTGGGCACTGTTTGCCTTTTCCTGTCAATCACCAGCGATGGATCCAGAAAGTAGTAACTTGAGATTTTACTCATGCACTACTTCAGCATAAGTTTCTGCCACATGGAGTTCATAGGAAGGTCTCAGGGGATGTAAACCAACTAGTAGTTGGCCCAGATTGGCCCTTCATGTTTACATACCTTCTTTTTTGTAAAAAATAGAAAGTTCCCTCAAACAGTCCTTAGTGATTGCAGACACTGACACAGCAAGTTGAAAAGATAATGTGCCAACAAATGAAGTGTTAGTCATAAACAGTTGTCTATGCTCATCTGTTAGGCTCTCTGGTCTATTATTTTAAACACCTGAATACTCAAAAAGTCATAGCATAGCTTAAAAATGAGAGGAATTCCTATAATATTATACACCTATTCAGATTCCATGTATTCTTTGTCGTTGCTTGTCTTTATCTATCCAGGGTCGATCTTTTATGGGCCCGTTTATATGCCTTTGGCAAACCACAGTATTTGATGACTGTGGCTGCATAACCCACCGCTCTGGCATGGGGGATCTCGTACCCACTCGCAGGAACAACCAACCTGTCAGGCACTCTCCCACCAGTGCACTCCCCAAAGAAGGATTTGCAGGTGCCTGTTACCTACCGAACAAATATCAGACCCCCAAGTTCAGCTTTGTACACTGATAGTAGCTAACTCTTGCCCTGACTTTTGCCCAATATTTGAAATTTTCTTGCCAATTTGACCACTTGAATCTGAGTAACTTGAGCACAATGCTTTCTGCATCCTTCCAGCATGCAAGGGCACATGCCCATGTGAGCTAAAAGCACTCAAATGAAGCACTTTGTCATCACAGTTATAGTTTAATTGAAATCAATTGCAAAGCCTCACAGAGAAACCCACTATTTTCTAATAGTTCTAATAGAGTTGAATAACAGTAAAATGGTTTTAGTTCAGTCAGATGTATTGCCACAGGTATTAGAGGATAACACTGCCATTTCACAGAACAATCGCCCTTTATGTTAGTTTATTGTAATTTAATAAAACTACTTCACAATCCTAATTTAAGACTTCTTTCTCTGATAATTATGCTACTTTAACCAGCGATATGACCACTCACCAGTGTTAAGAGTAACTGTCGTGGTTTAGCCCCAGCTGGCAACTAAGCACCACGCAGCCGCTCACTCACTCCCCCTCCTGCAGTGGGATGGGGGAGAGAATTAGGAAAAAAAACCTCGTGGGTTGAGATAAACACAGTTTAATAGGGCAGAAAGAGAGAAGGAAACAACAATGATAATACCAACAAAGGAATGTACAAGAACAAGTGATGCCCAATACAGCGATTGCTTACCACCCGGTGATCGATAGCCCGTCCCCGAGCAGCGATTTCCGCCCCCCGGCTAACTCCAGTTTATGTACTGGGCATGACGTCGTATGGTAGGGAATATCTCTTTGGCCAGTCTGGGTCAGCTGTCCTGGCTGTGTCCCCTCCCAGTTCTCCGTGCACCCCCAGCCTCCTTGCTAGCAGGCCAGCACAAGAAGCTGGACTGTCCTTGACTGCTCAGCAACAACCCAAAACATCAGCATATTATCAACAGTTTCTCATCCCAAATCCAAAACACAGTCTCACACTAGCTTCTGTGAAGAAAACCAGCTCTATCCTGGCTGAAACCAGGACAGTAACTGAAGCCATGCTCAGCCTCTCTGCTGTTGAAATACAATGTCATGTGCAGCTTGTAATGTGTTTCTCCCAACAGCAATATCTAATCCTCATCCAAATCAATAAAAAAAAAGAGATCACAGATGTAAAAATTAAAAAGCACATTTGATATAACAGAGAGGAAGGTTTCATATACATTCCACTCCTGATAATGTCAGAGTTAAATTTATCTCAGAGCTATCAAGATGTGAATATGTTCATCATAAACAACTTCTAGTTTTGTTTTTAGTGTTTTAATGCAATAATTATGAATTGACATTGAAATGGTCAGCTTAGTTTTTCTTAGCTACAGATTACGTCTCAAATTTACTTTTTTTTTTCCAATAGTATGAACTACTTATGTCAATCAATGCTTAACACTACATCACATAAAAATATACCTATTTAAATGATGGAATGCAAAAAGGAGGGAAATAAAAAAATCAAATTATTTTATGCCATACAGATCATTTACTTTTTCTAATTTATATTTCTGCCTTCAAAATATGTAGCTTATTTATTAAGTTAAATAAGCAAAGCTAGGTGCATTAAGACCTAATTTTTCATTGAGATCTGTAGATCTCAAAAATGAGTTCAGGTATCAGTGACTTGCCTTTCGTTAATGAATACGCAACACTTCCCACTTGCTTCCATGGACATCTTATTTTGATTCTTGAAAAACAAAAACACTTTCAGTTTCAGCAGAAAATATTAGGCACTCAGAAACTTTATATGTATTGGTCAGGTGTCTAAAGCAATATACTTATTTTTTAAAACTCTGATCATTGTTATTCAAACAATTTTTATCCAAGTGGCAAATACATTGAACAACATACTGGATTATTTAGGGTCACACAAAAAAGAGATGCAGGACAGATTTGCTAAAAAAGGAAATATTTGAGAGGGTTGGAGGGGAAGAGCCTCCCAAAAGAATAGGAGTGAACAGATGGTAGATAAAGGAAAGCCCTGAGGGATATGGGTCAGGTGAAGAGTTAAGTCAGGGCCCTGAATTTTGGGAAAGGAAACTTCCAGCTCTTCAAGGAGTTAGTCAATAAGACCCCCTGGGAAACTGCCCTCAGGGACAAGAGAGCAGAACAGAGCTGGCAGATCTTTAAGGACTCTTTCCATAGAGCGCTCTCGATCCCCAGGTATAATAAATCAGGAGACTCATGGCTGAGTCGAGACCTGCTGGTCAAACTAAAGGGTAAGAAGGAAATGCACAGGCAGTGGAAGCAGGGACAGGTATCCTGGGAAGAGTACAGAGATGCTGCCCGGTTGTGTAGGGATGGGGTCAGGCAGGCCAAGGTGCAGCTGGAGCTGAGCTTGGCAAGGGACGCAAAGAATAATAAGGGCTTCTACAGGTATGTCAGCCGGAAAAGGAAGGTCAAAGAAAGTGTACTCCCCTAATGAACACGACTAGCAAACTGGTAACAATGGACGAGGAGAACGCTGAGGTACTCAACAACTTTTTTGCCTCAGGACTCAGGGAGTGAAGTCCCTCTCACTGTAAGAGAAGATGAGGTTCAAGACCACCTGAGGAACCTGGACATACATAAGTCTATGGGACCTCATGAGATGCATCGCAGAGTCCTGAAGGAATTGACTGATGTTGTTGCCAAGATGATATCTGAAAAGTCATGGCAGTCAGGTGAAGTCCCTGGTGACTGGAAAAAGGGAAACATTGCACTCACTTTTAAGAAGGGTAGAAAGGAGGACCCTGGGAATGACCAACCTGTCAACCTGTTGTGTTTTAACCTGGCAGGTAGCTAAAACAACCACATAGCCGTTTGCTCACCCTCCCCACCCCCACAGCGGGATGGGGGAGAATTGGGGAAAAAAAAAAGGCAGAACTCGTGGGTTGAGATAAAGACAGTTTAATAGGACAGGAGAAAAAAAAAAAGAGAATAATAATAATGATAAAAGAATATACAAAACAAGTGATGCACAGCACAATTGCTCACCACCCACTGACAAATGCCAAATTAGTTCCTGAACCACAGCCCAGTTTGGGCCAGCTATCCTGGCTGTGCCCCCCCCCAGCCTCCAGTACATCCCCTGCCTTCTCACTGGCAGGCCAGCATGAGAATCTGTCAGACAGAAGAGTCCTTGACTGCTTGGCAACAGCGGAAAACATCAGTGTGTTATCAAAATTATTTTCATCCCAAATCCAGAACACAGCACTATACCAGCTATCAGGAAGAAAATTAACTCTATCCCAACCAAAACCAGGACAGTATCCAAACCTTATTATATACCATCTATGTCATGTCCAGGTCCTACACTTTCTAATACATTCCAATTAATCACTACCACTTTTTCTGTCTTTTTATATATACACACAGATATAATTCCCTCAGTTTATGGGCCATCCCTCTAAAATGTCCGTTGAGTTCATTTAGTCCATGACTTTGGGCTCCATCTGACATAACAGTCTCACAGGGCAGGGGAGATGGTGCGTGGTGTTGGATTGTTGCATGCTGAAGCCAGTCCTGGTTCTATGACCACTGCTCTTTGTTCGGTTTCATTAATCTGGGTGGTTCTTACTACAATACCATTAATATGGCATATAGCGACCATAGTAGTGATGACATACAGTATTATATAGGAATTAACATCAGATAATTCAATTGGCTATTCAAAATCAAATCTCCTTGTGCCACACATAGGACTTCCCCATTCTCCCGCATCACTCAAGTGCACCCAGGTCCCTGAGCAAAAGCAATCCCATGAATGGGTTTTCCCTTGCCCGAAGCAGGAGTAACCCAGACTGTCTTCCCCAGCATATTTTTTACATGCACCACTGGGACTTTATCCCCTTCTACAGTATGTAAGAGTTTTGATTGGGCAGGGCCAGCTCGATTGGTAGATCCCCTAGTGTTGAGTAACCAGGTGGCTTTAGCTAAATGTTTATCCCAGTGTTGAATGTCCCATCACCCATTGCTCTCAGTGTAGTCTTTAACAGTCTGTTGTATCGTTCGATTTTCCTGGAGGCTGGTGCACGATAGGGTATGTGATATACCCACTCAATGCCATGCT
>NW_010528775.1:3761-22314 GCF_000687285.1 Phaethon lepturus | reverse complement strand
CCGGGCACATCAGATAGACCAGCCCTGATGGATGAATCCCCTTCCCTGGGGTAACGAGCTGCCTGCAAAGGAACAGCTCTTTCCTCCTGTTCTCCATCTCTCCGCACTGAATTTCACCGAGTAACCCCCGGATCCGTCCTGACAAGGCAGGACGAAGGAGACGCGCTGCGCAGTTTGTGCCATGCCCGGAGCACGCCGGAGAGCCGGGGGAAGCTGCCGGTGGCCCTGGCCGGACCCAGGCACCGACACCGCAGGGACCAGGCAGGGCTCGACACCTGGCGTAGGGGAGGATGGGGCAATTCCCCACCGCCCTGAGGCGGATGCTGGGTCCCGTCAAAAAGGGCATTTTGGGGCGAGCGACCTACTTTCTAGTGCCAGATCCTCTCCGCAAGCACGTGCACGTCTACGAACACACACACACGCTCCTTCTCTAACGACGCACAACGGCAGGGCTCTCCACCGGGCTGGGCACAGCCCCTGCGGTGCAGACCACGGCACCCATCTTCACCCAGCCCTGTGCCCGCACTCGCCTCGATTCCCTCGAAAATACTTTTCTCCATCCTCCTGCTTTGTTCCAGGCCCTCATTAATGAACCAGATTCAGTGACAAATATCACTGGGGGTTATTTATTCATGAAATACCAACACCATGCAATTCTCAAAGCCTCCAATGCACTCATCTCAGAATAAGCTCCTGAGCTTCACAGTGGCTCTTCTCTCCAGCTCATCCTGGAAGGGGATTAGTGGGTGTTATCCAACTCAGCTGCCCCTTTTTATTGCCTGCTAATGGTTAAAGGCTTTGGTGTCCTTACAAAGTTAACCATCACTGAGAAAAACAAAGAAAAGGATGCGAGCTGGGGACTAAGCCAGTGCTGCTCTGCCATTTGCTCCCTGAGCTGTGTTTGGAGAGGGATCGGGAGGAGATTCGGGGTTCCTGAGTTTCTGAGACAGGACACACTGGCAGCAAAAAGCATGACGCTGTGTCACCTGCAGCTTCGTCCTAAAGGAGGGACCGGTAGAGAGCGGGGACCCAAAACCGCGCGGCGCAGCCCAGCCAGGATGCCTCATGTCCAGCACCTCACGCTGTTTCCTACTTCCATTGGCAAGACCCCACTCAACAGGGAACTTCAGGGCTGATACACTTACAAAACAGTACAGAGCGATTTCCAGCCAGAGTGCATTTTTCAGCCCGGCAGCGGCTTGCCTGAGCAACTTTGACCAGCTCTGGCCACAAAAAGTCTGCTATGCTGCGAGGCTTGAGAAAGGGCCGGTCTCCTCGCCACCAAGAGCCCACCAGCGAGGCGTCCCCCTGAGCGGACTTTGCTCCCTTTTCCCGTTACGACCAGCCAGGGGTTAAACCTGGATGTCCTCTACCTTTCACCCTTCTTCCCTGCCCCATCGGGTCATCTCACCCAGAGCTGGCTTTACCCAGAGGGACACTCACCCTCTGCCCCACGGCTGCTCACATGGCTCCTTCCCCCTTCCAGACCCCATCGCGGCCCTATCCAGCCCCGAAACGTGCCGAGGGCGCAGCTCAAGCCAAGCACCCATCCCTCCGGGGCAGTTTCCAGGAGGAGCTGGATGCCCACCCTGGGGGAAAACGCCTCTGAGGAGTCCCCAGTCACAGCCCCAGACCTGCAACAGCTGAAATCCCCATCCACGTGGTGGGCAGGTTATTCCTCCCCAGCAAATGCTCTCTCTGAGCATCACCTACCCCACTCCTGCCTTCCTCCGCTCCTTTTCTCTTCTCCCTCACATCTCTTTTTTCCCCCACTAAGCCCCCGCTTTCCTCTGCTAATCCGGCCAGCGCTGAAATCATTAGCGAGGTTGCCGAACTCTTCCTCGAGTTTCAGAGTAAACCGCTCGAAGATATTAATGGGATCGGTGGGAGTGGGACATGCACGAGCCTTTTTGCTGTGCAAACGGTTCTGCCTCTTTTTTGTCCGCAGCCACGTGGGCTGGAAACTTCTTTACCAGCCATGAATTGCAAATGCTGGGTGGAAGACGGTGAGCCGGGAAGAGTAGGTACTCTCAACTGCAAGCTTGAAATATCAAATTGGAGGGGGAACCATGGGCTGCAGCAGAAGCAACGTTAACCCAGCCCTTCACCCCCGGCTTCCTGCACTGCAGCGCTTGGGCTTGTCAAGGCTGGGAAGAGCTCAGTGAGTTCACTCAATGCCCAGCAAAATTCATCCCAGAAATGGGCACGACGGCTCTGCCTGCCTGATCGACGTGCGTACCCCCAGCCGAGGGCGTACTGCAAAACTCATAATCATCTTTTTTTCTAAAAGCATTACATATAAATGATAAAAAACCAAATTGCATCTGCAAAGCCCAGCGTTCAGAAGTGAAGCGTCGGGATTTGACCAGCACGCGGGGTTGGCTCCCCGGCTGCAAGCAGACCCCTCGGGACCCCAAGGTACCACCGTCCGCAGCCCCAGCCCCGCTCCCAGCACGTGATGCTCCCACTTGCCTGCAAAGGCAGAGCCATCCCTTCCCCTGCAGCTTCCCCCTCCCCACAGCGTCTCACGAACGTTAGCTCGTACGCTCACAGCTTCCGTTCGCTGGGTGTTATTTTCTCCACGTTTAGGACGGGGAGCCAAGGCAACAAGAGATCGGGATTACAGATGCTCACCACTGTTGAATGTCCAACTGGAGATGCTTTCAAAGTTATTTTTAGGACTTTTAGCACTTCCTGCGCTCACAGTACAATTCCAACCGGGTTTGATTATACCACAGGCTCAGCTGTTCTGTACAGAGGGCCACGCACTTAAACACCCAAAATATGATGAAAGCGCAATAAATGGTCACCTGAGAAAAGCGGTCTCCGATTTAAAAGCAACAGAATATGTTTTTTCCAGGTTTTCAACCCTTCTCTTTTTTATTCTGTCTGCAACAAGAGACCATTCTCTCCTACAGCCCTCTCCTGCAGCCACTACACCACTTACCACATCTGTAGTGAATGCAGCAACCACCTCCTGCAGCACCGAACCACGAGCTACCTCCCGAGCAAGTCCATCCGCACATTGACCACGCTGGGATGCTCTGGAGAAGTTCATCGCCAGCCGCAGCGCTGGAGGACCCGGTGAGATGGTGGCAGCTTCTAACTCAGGGGCTTCACAGTCTGAAACTTTGGCGTGCTTCAGCTCACATCTCCAACCAGGTTTCCTAGCACAATGCCTGAAGAGGTGTGTGCATGCAGCAGATTTAGTATTTTATGCAGAAAAACTGAGTTTCTGCCCAGTGCATCCACAGACACTTTTCAGACACTCTAATAGTGCTGGGAAGTTTGAAGAAAAAACACCATCCATAGAATCATAGAATTATAGAATTGTTTGGGTTGGAAAAGACCTTTAAGATCATCAAGTCCAACTGCTAACCAACACTGCCAAGTCCACCACTAAACCATGTCCCTGAGCACCACGTCTACATGTCTTTTAAACACCTCCAGGGATGGGGACTCCACCACACCCCTGGGCAACTGTTCCGATGCCTGACAACCCTTTCGTGAAGAAATTGTTCCTAATAACCAATCTAAACAATTTGAGGCCATTATCTCTTGTAACTTGGGAGAAGAGACCAACCCTCACCTCACCACAACCCCCTTTCAGGTAGCTGTAGAGAGCGATGAGGGCTCCCCTCAGCCTCCTCTTCTCCAAAGTGGTCAACCCCAGTTCCCTCAGCCGCTCCCCATCAGACTTGTGCTCCAGACCCCTCACCAGCTCCGCTGCCCTTCTCTGGACACGCTCCAGCACCTCAACGTCCTTCTTGTAGTGAGGGGCCCAACACTGAACACAGGATTCGAGGTGCAGCCTCACCAGTGCCGAGCACAGGGGCACGATCCCTGCCCGGCTCCTGCTGGCCACACTAGTGCTGATACAAGGAAATGATCTTTCTGCTCCAAGTCCTAAACTGGGAGAAACCATCTTTACTTGAGTGATGTTGGAGAAGGCGCCTCGATGGAGCTATGCTGACACATCACTGCTGATGAGCTGCTTACTATAAATTTTCCAGGTAGTCTCACTGTTTGTGGTAATACTATAACAAACACT
This sequence comes from Phaethon lepturus, assembly GCF_000687285.1. Classification (NCBI taxonomy): domain Eukaryota; kingdom Metazoa; phylum Chordata; class Aves; order Phaethontiformes; family Phaethontidae; genus Phaethon; species Phaethon lepturus. The sequence goes on along the minus strand of NW_010528775.1, from coordinate 18,263 downwards.
TGCAAAAACACTCTCCCAAAAACCTTGAGGTTGAAAGTGTGAAAAATTCCCTACCACGCTTCAATAATTTGCTAGAGATTCAATAAAACCATCGCTCCGCTGGAGAGTTTTGAAGCTCACCTTGGCAACCAGAAAGGCCAGAAATTTAATTACAGCAAATCAAAGCAAAAACAAACACACCGCAATAAAAGGGAGCTTGGAAAGCCCGTCGCACGCGGCGACGTCCTGGGGGATGTCTGGGAGCCCCCCCCCCCCCGCCGCAGCCCCCTCGGAGGCAGCACAGCTCTGCCGTACGAAGGTCCAGGATGTCACGGATGAGATAAACAAGATATTTTTAATTCTGAGCATTTTCTCCCCTGTTTCAGGGAGGCACCACGGTCGCCGCTTCAACCCCGCGCGAGCCGAAGGCAAATGCAGGCGGTGCTGGCTCAGCCTCCCAGGCAACCTCGGCACCGGGGGGTTTAAGAAACGGCGCACGAGCCTTAACAGGGATGATAAAGCACAGTCAGTAAGCGCGCTGGGAATTACACGTGTCAGCGTCCGCTTCACCGTGGCTTGTAATTAATCCCAAATTTGGCGGGTTGCCTTTCCCACATGGTGGCGGTTCCGTCAGGATGCTCCTGTGTGCCAGGCACCTCGACAGCAAAATGTGGGATGGGATGGGACGAGATGGGATGGGACAGGGGCTTGGAGGACAGCAAGCACCCTTGGCGGGACAGAAAACCCACACTAAGCACCTGGGGACACCAGCCAGGAGGAGAAACAGCACTGCCCAGCATTGCGTCCCACCCCGGCACGTCGCAGCAAAAGGAACGGGCATTGCTCTGTACCCCCACCACCCTGTTCTGCATTTATTGAAAATACAGCTTTCCCAGCCATTTTTGAGGTCCCCAGCTTTATCCTCCTGTTTTATATCTTTTTGGAGCCCCGACAGCCACATCCTGGCAGGCTGCAGGGACTCAGCCCCGCCACACGCCACCGGGCAAACCTCCCTGCGCCCGCGCATCTTCCACCAGCCCCTCGTTAGCTTCATCGGGAGCGAATTCCTCAAGGCGGGGATGCGATGCCCCCGCTTCAAGGGCATCCAGCGCTGACAAAACTACTTCCCCCCCCTTCCACGCACTTGCTCTTATTACCACAACCGGTCCTATCATCCCAGCTGATGTTTTCAGCTTCAGAGGACTCCGTTTCCCTTTGCTGACTACGTCACCAGACAGAGCCAGACACACCTACTTCAGCTTTATTAAGTCATTTACCTACAAAGCATGCGAAGTTATCCCAGATGAGCCCGACCCGTCCCTCTCCCTACGCTGCTCCTCCTAACTTCAGCTGCAAAGAAGAACTTTGTAAAATGAATTCTAAAAGCTCAAAAAATGGCAGCAAGCCCAAAGCATGGGAAAAGCACAGTTTCAACATCTTACGAAATTAAATAATTAAAAAACATAGCATTTAGACCACCAGGAACAGAAAGCTGCAGGCTCAATGAAGAGTCACCTGGCCCCTCACACCAATAAACACCTTTTGGTGAAGGGCTCTAGGCAGCTCCAAATATTAAACATTTAAACAGTTAATAGTAGTGGAATCTGCCTGTTCAACACCGAATTAGTAATCGTAATATGTATTAATTGGTAGTAATTGAGCATTAATTAACTCGCAACATAATATGTTTATCTAGCAAAATGGATCACTCTATTGGCACTGGGGTTATCAGTAAAGGCAGCAATGCATAATTAAAAAATACGTAAGTGAAAATTATCAAATGGTTTCTCTATGCTAATTAATATTTTTACTAGCTCAGTTTGCTCAGCAATTCCTTCCATCCCATCCTCTCATAACATTCATTTCAAAACAGTGAATTTGTAAATACATTTTTGCCTTAATTTTAGAAACAAAAAAAGCCCAACTGTTTTTTTTTTCACACTTAGAGATAACGCGGTGATGCCAAGGAAGGAAAAAATCTCTGCAGAAGGAGAAACGAGAGACCACAGGGAGGGCTCGTGGCTCGCCACGGCCGAGCTGTGACCTCGCTGGCGCTGCTGGCAAGACCTTCTGCAGGCTGCCGTGAAAGGAGGCACCCAAAACCGCCTCCAGCGGCCCCACCAACGAAACGCGGACCCGCACCGTGCGGGGCGCGGCCAGGAATCCCGTGGGCTTCTCCGGCGGGATGGAGCAAACACACCACGCCGCAGGAGGAGCGGAGAGGGGCGGCGGTGGGGGGAGAAAGCCGGTTTGATGTTGATTAAACTCCGGGCTCTGGCCCCAGAACCGCGTGTCGGAACCAAGGCCAGCCCGGTGCCCGATCCTCCGCGGGATCACGCTTCTGCAGCAGCTCAGCACGGGCTCCGCTATCATCCCTCCTCGCTTGGACGCAACCCAGCCCTCCCCGCAGCCCTGCCACCCACGTCCAGCGCCACGCGCGGTGCCCCACGGTTCAAGTCACGGGGAACAACGCCCTCCGAGCGGGATGCCACCTCCCGGCGATCTCCGCCTGGATGGTGGGATCTCTGCCGGCAAAGGGATCCTGCAGAGCATCCGCAGGACCAGACCAAGCCTCCGAGGAAAGCCCGTGTTGGCAGGGCTGCGGGTAAGATGGGCGCTGCAAAGCTGGGCAGCCATCGAGCTCCATCCCGCGAACGGGAGCCGCTGCCACGCGACGCGGGTACGCACCGGTCTCTGGACGCAGAAAAACTATAACAAAGGAAATTATAGAGGTTGCAATGTCACATACTTAAAACTTAAGAAAATGTGAGACTAAGGTTGCCAAAGCAACCTTAATTCAGTCTCTGGTAATTAGGCACTTTGATGAAGGTCTTGATTGCGAGACCACATACAGGAGGGTCACCTGAAGGACCTATCTCTCTCCAAACACCAAAGCTGATGGTGCTGAGCTGTAGCCGGGTGCCTCTGGGTGCCTGAAACAGTCCCGAGCTCGACATCGAGGCATCCCAAAACCCACCCCAGCACCTATGAACATCCGCAGGCTCCTCAGCACCCCACTAACAACTTCAGCTGCAGCTTCTCGGTATCTCGTTTTCTCCTCCTTGGAGGACGCATAGCTCCTACTTTATCGTACTCCATTCGGATGCCGTTCTGCATGCACAATTACTCAGCTCCTCATGGGTTGTTTCTTCTTTGCTCAACACCAGAAAGCAGCAGTATTTCACAACCAATAAAGTGATTAAGTTCCCAATCTCCCTGTTACTATCGCCATTTTACAGATGGGGAGCTAAGGCCCGGGAACTGTAATATAAAAAACATCCACTACATTACATGCACCAAATTTGCGACATTTAGACTTGATTTTTCAGAGTGCTTAGCATTAAATGACACTTCCCCTGCTCAAAGCACAGCTCTCATTGACTTCGGTTGAAGTTTTTACAGCTCCACATTAATGCAGATCATTCCCAGAGCAGGTTCATTGGCTGTGCTGAGCGAGGCAAAGGTGAAAAACCAGGATATGATCATGCCATTAAAGACGGTTTCATAATGCATATGCACAGAGGGGCTGCCTGAAGGCTGCACAGCAAACTGACCCTGGCACCTCCTGGCTTTGGAGTTGCACAAACTTGATTAACGTTTGCTAAAGAGGAGCCGAATGGGGGTTTTATTCCGGGCAGGGAGGAAGGGGAAGGCATTCAGTCTGAAAAAAGAGGACATTTTTCAGCAGCAGTTGCCTTTGGTGGGCAGAGCTCTCCCCGCGGCCAAATCGCCCCGGCAGGTTCCTGCCTGCCCGCTCACCGTCCTCTTCCCCTCTTGTCCCAGTATAGCCCACTCCTCTCCCCCATTGCCCCAGTTCCCTTTCCCTGTTACACTTGGTATTTCTGGCCAGCTGCTGTCTCCCTCCCTCAGGCCCGTGGCCAGCGCTGCGGAGCGGGGATGCTCGGCCGTGCTCGGGCACGGAGGACTGCTGCCGACTCTTGCTGCTGAAATCAAACAAGACTTCACGCGGCGTGCAGCAATTCAAGTTTTTCAAAAGCGCTTCTAAGCTAGCCAAATTAAGGCAGTTCTTTGCTTGTAAAAGAGAGACCCTCCACAAAACGTCTGCCTCAATCCTCTGCAACAGTTTTGCCTGGGGGAGAAAAAGAAATGTCAGAAAAACAAGCAATCGAGCAAAAGCCTAGACATCTCTCATCCTAAATTATTAAAGGCTGAAAATACCATGAGACGGGTCAGGCCACCTCAGTACTGGGCAGTGATTGCAGCCCTGCCTGGGCTGGTTCAGATAAAACACAAATTCACATAGACTCCACGTGGCATGGCGAAAAATGCCATTAATCTCACTGCCGTGATGAGCTCCAGGCATCTCCTCGCTACCTCAGCCGTATCCGCCCCCAACATGGACCCGATCGGACACTGGAGAGGAACTGAGCATCCAGCCACCTTCCCCTTGTCTTTGCCCTTCAAAATAATCAGCCGTCAGCAAACCAAGATTTCAGGTCACTGCTCGTTTGTCATCCCGAAGGGCTGAGCCTGCAATGAGCTAAAGGATTTTCCCATTTAAACACAGACATATATTCTAGCCCCAAAGAGAGCTTGGCTGCAGCAGTTCCCATCTCTCCACCCTGTTTTTCCCACCTAGAAATTGGGAATTGGAGAGGCCAGAAAGGCAGAGGGGAGCTGGAAGGACCCCAGCCCACATGCTGGCTCCATCCCTGGCTCCTGTGCCCCAGCCCTCGGGGTGGCACAGCCCCCTCAGCGCCGCAGCTCGTCCCCCAGCCCCACGGAGGCAGAGATGTCCTACAGTGCCCCACGGGTGCTGGGGACAGACCCGGTACAGGGTATGGCATGAGGGGCTATATCTGGCTTCGGTCATCGTGAGCATTTTACAATGGTAAGCTTGAAAATCCCAGCCTGGGGCTCAGACTTCAGCATCTGCTTAGGCACAAATGAGTCCCTGAGGTTTTCCTTCTCTTTTATAGCCTTCAAGAGTATTTTGGGCAAGTCTTCTGTTCTAATGGACTCTTCTGGATCTGACTTTTTAGCCACCAGGGGAAGTTGGACTTTGCAGGGAAACTGGGAGAAGGAGGGGGTTGCCCTTCAGCCTGTTTGCCTGCACGCAGGCACCAGCCCCAGCCACATCCCAGATTCGACCACTCTGTCTACACAGCAATTGGGATTTTTTTTCTCAAGAAACGTATAAAGTGCTTAGATGCGGTGACGATAAGCACTTTAGAAATGCCGATAGAATTAGATTAGATAAATAGGAAACAGCCAGGGCTGCAGGATCAGACATCTATGCCCTGATTTTTCACAGATGCTCCTATCGATCCGCTGGGAACAGACAGCGTTGAGCCTGTGGGAAACCGGGTGCTGGGGATCGGTTGTCTCCGCACGGGCAGGGATAAGCCTTGGGACGGGAGATCCCTGCCCTGACGAGACGCTCGCCCCGGGCGGGACAGCCTGTGGAGAAGCGAGCCCTGTAACACTGCAGCAGCTCAGCATCCCCGTGCGGCTCCAGGCTCTGCAATAAAGCTCCATCCAGCTGAACCCCTCCTGAAAGCCACACATCTGTGTGACCTTCACCAACCCCTCCACAGCCCAGGGACCACCAGAGCCCCTCCACCCCCCAGCTCCCCACAGATCCACGGCACCAGGCGAGCAAGCGTCCCACGGCGTGGGGGTACCTACGGCTGCATAGAGAGAGGGGGAAGAGCCCAGAGAGAGGGAGAAGAGCCCATGAGAAGCAAAACTAGAGCTTTTTGGAGACCCAAACCCATGAGCTGTATTTTAGAAAACACCACTCACATGGGTGAGGTACTAGGGATGCATTTATGCATACGTATACATACATGCATAGCTTTGCTGCTATATATAGCACCTTCTATCAGCAACACTCACTGGCTTTGAAAAAGCCAGGTGAATGTCCGCAGACAGAGGAACTGAGGCACAGCTAGACTATTTACAGCTTGTTTCCAGAAGCAGTCTTTGAAGTTGGAATCCAATTAATTTTATACCTAGGGAGAGATTTGCATAGGGATTTTCCATCCGTATGGGCAGATTTTTCAAAAGGACTCGGCTCTTATCTGGGTACCCAATGCAGACTGTGTTTTCCAATGTGCCCAGCATCCATTAGCAGCTCCTCGGAGTACAGCGGGTTTGTCAGAAGGGCAGCACCCTCCTCGGTAAGCCGCTGGTCATCGAGCCCTTCTCAGGACATTACCTCCATGGGTCTGGTCTCCAGAGGCGAGGAGCACCCCGATCTGCTGCTTCCTTTGGTAGGGACCCATCTCACACCTGCCTGGACATGGGGGCACTTGAGAGCAAATAATCTCCTACCACAGAGAAGGAGAGGGGTTTTTTGCCGCTTTAAATCCCTGAACAAGCTCCGTCCAGGATCAGAGAGATGCCACCGCTGGCATGGGGGAAGTGATGGGCATCGGTGGCTGAGGGAGGACCAGGACCACCCTGTGTGATGGCCACAGCCCACTAGACCACCTTGGATGTCTTAAAACCACACTGCCAGGAGGGTTTGTATCTGCCCTGCAAAGATGCCCCATGCCCCAAACCCCTCTCAACACCACATCGGCGAGCGCTGCCTGGACAGACCTCACAAAGCAGCCACACGCTGTCCCCAACTTGCAAACTCTTGGGCGCAGAAGCTGTATTTAGACCTGCACTTGGGGCGGCTCTCTTCAGTGCACTTCAATAGATTTTTCCTGATTTGCAGTCTTACAAATACCCCAGCGGAGACACGAGCAAGCTTTTCCCCATCCCCTTTCACAGCCCCGTCGCAAACCGCAGCCCCCGGGAGCGCACGGCGCTGTGCCTGAAAATCTCTGATCCAGGTGACAGCTGCAAAGCATCACCTTCAGAGTTCTGAGGAAGAGACAGAGCTTCAAATGCACATGAAATCCCCAGAAGCCAACGTTTTGCAAACAAACAGCACCCACCGGGAGCGAGCGGGCAGCCCTGGCTGCAGCAACACCTGCCTGTAATGAGCTGGCCCGCAGGCTTCCTCCCGGCTCCTCGACTTGCGGGGTAATTGCTGCACATTTTTAGCCTTGCCTGCAGCCATATTGCATAGCGAAGGCTGCCGAGCTGCGTCCAGAGCCAGGTGTGTTCAGAAAAAAGGAGAATCAGCATTTAAAAAAAAAAAAAAGAGGAAAAAAATCTGGCACTGAACTCTGTTGCATCCATTTTTGTTCGTTACATCCATTTTTGTTCCTGCTAAACCAAACTGGCTGCCATCGAAGCAAATGGCAGATGAAGAAAACATTGACTTTCTGCTTGGGTCAATAAACAAGATAAATTGAGTGGGGAGTTGAACATGGAACAGGGAACATCATCATTTACCTGAGGTAGAGAGAGGGTTAAAGGCAGAGAGGCTGAAGCAGGGTGCATGCAACGGCATTTCACTTGGGAGCTCAGTGCTGGGAAGCAGGAACCGTGCCGGCTTGAGACTGTGCTGTGGGACTGGGTCTGATGCGGTTAAAACAGGAGACCCCAGACCCAAATCCCAAGAAATGACTACAGGGGATTGCATTCCTCGCACGGAGCATCTGCTGGTGCCAATGGCATTTCCCGTGAGCGGGCGCAGGGCTGAGACCTGACTGCTGCCGGTCCAGAAGTGGCCAGACCAACCCTTCCCCAGGCCTCAGGGACACCGAGGACGGGATTCAGCCCACCCATCCCACCGAGGACAGGACTCGGCACACCATCCCCATCCCAGCACACACACAGACTGGTCACTTTGGGCTCCCTCCAAACACACCGGGGCAGACTGGCCTCATTTTGGGGATGATCCCCCTGCCCTAAGGAGGTCACGGATTGCGGCAAGAGCTGATCAGTGCCCGGAGCGTCGCGGACCAGATCTCCACTGATTAGAACAGTCAGCCTCAGGGACTAGCTTAGACAGAGATCTAAGGGTGATCTAAGCTACTCCTAAGCGCAGTCAAATCAGTCCCTAAATCTACAGCCCTTGGAACTACTCGCAATGGGTGCCAAGGAGAGAAGGATGAGCCTGTTACTGGCCTTCCTGAGGAAAGGGAAGGTCTTGAGCTCACACGTAGCATTAGAAAGCTAAAACACCATTTGCAACAGAGACGGAAAGCCTCGATCATGGAAAAAACCTCCTTGCGCTTTGCACGGTCTTAAACACCACAGATCCACCATGAGACACAAACCTGCAAGATGCCAAAATCCCAGCGCCCACAACAGGACTCATTGCCCTTGCTGTGCTGTCCTGGTTTTTCGCCTCTTGACATCGTAGCTACCCTAGCTTAGATCTGCCGAGCAGGGCTAATTGCCCGCTGTTGCATTATAAAGCAGAAGATAAAGAATATATGCATTTATTAAAGGCAGAAGAGACTACACCTCTTGGCAGAGTCTTCCCTGAGCTCAGTTATTGGCACTAAGTGTCCCATGTTAAAGGCGTTTAGAAGAGCTGTGCTACGGCAGAGGTTGCAAGGGATGCACGGGGGGCCCGAGCCCGCGGGCAACGATGGGAGCTGCAGGCAGGCGTGCACGGGCCGGGAGCATCCCTCCCCTTGGGCCAGCCAGATCTCAGCCATCAGGTTCGTTTCAGTTGTCAGTGTCACGGTGAAGGATATTCAGTTTGAACCGCAATTCACAGGAGAGCGGGACATGGTCGTCACCACTCCTGCCTGATTAGATCTGTCAAAACCTATCAGGGGGAAGCCTGCCTGGGAACCCACGCTCCGGCTGCTCATTTAGCAATAGCAGATTGATGACAGGAGAAAGGGAGGTGGGGAAAAAAAAAAGACAAGAAGAGCATTTGCACACTGCAGGACCACCTTCCTTCTCCTGCCCATCACATTTCACTCGCTGCCTTTATTTTGGTGTCTATCTTCATTAAGAAGACTGAATGGAAAAGCTTCCATGCTAATCCAAGGTCTGCCCCGAGGGGCTGAGGACGATGCCCAGAATACAATTTGCTTCCTCAGAAAGGCACCAGAGGCAGACATGCAGAGATGTGACCCTCCATGGTCCCACCACGAACCCCCCAAACCACCTCTGCCAGGGCTGGGAGCAAAGGGTGAAGATCTTCCGATGGGTGCTGGGAGCACCCATCAGAGCCCATGGCAGCCGGTGCCTCCGGGTAGAAAGGGGAGCTGAGAGCATTGTGTGGGCCCTCGGAGGAGGTGGGGAGCAAGAGAGGGCTGATCCCACCCCAACACCCACGGCAGCGTGCACCCCACTCCACGGGGTGACCTCTCAGCCTGACTCGCTCCACCCTGCAGCTGCACGGAGAGCGATGCCGACCCAATTCCGCATCAGAGCCTCTCAGACAAACATTCTCCCAAAATACAGGCCAGGACTCCTCTTTGATTACATACACGAGGGGCAAAACATGGATTTTCCAGCCAATAAGCAGCAGCAGAAGCAAGCCTCTGCGAATGTGACCCTTGGAAGAAGAGTCAAGTGGGATGTTTTTGGAGGCAGAGCTCACCGGACAGGCAAACCTGGGGATTTACAATCAGAACACAGGCAGTGGTTGTATTTTTACCATTTCACTCAAACAGGCTTCTCCATACGTATTTGCAAAAAGCGGGGATCATAGCAAAGACTGAGCTTAACTTATTTCTCCAAGTTTTTCTCTCGATGGAAAGAGCACCACAAAGCTGAAGCGCTGCCCCATCGCTGGCCCGAGGGCAATGAACTTGCTTTCAGCGTTTGGCCTAATTCACATTAGAAGACTCAAATTGGACTTCAGCGATATTCACCTCTGTCTATCCAAATCCAAACTCGGTTTAAAGAAATGAAGATGACTTCTAAACTCCCACGGGGCTGCTCTGCCAGCGGAGACGAGCAGAGAGCATTCCCAGGAATAACGCCCCGAGCAGGAGCTGGCATTTCGGGATTGCAGACTCCGATAGTGAATTACAGCACGACCGTGGGCAACTCACAGGATGTGTCAACACTCCAGACTCCTCATCTGTAAAACAGGGACAACAACAGCTACCTACCTCCCACCGTGCTGCGCAGTTAATTAATGCTCCTTTGAGTCGTGAAGATGAAAAGCAGCCTATAACTGCAAATAGTGTTTTATTATTACTATGAATTAAGCCTCTGCCTGTTCCATCAGAGTCACCTTAAAGCAGTGCTACTGTACACACTGTGAGTTGTTCCCAGCAGCTGTACTACCGCTGATATTCGGAGGATTTTAACTGTAGCCTTGCAAGTAAGAGCTTTGAACATGTTGGGGAAGAAGAAAGAGAGGGAGAACAAGTAAATAGAAATTCCACCACATTTTGTGCTTAGCACCTGGAGACAATGCTCCCGCCCTCCTGGGGCCTGGAATAAAACAAACCAGAGACAACAGCATCTCTTCACCTCCTGGTCTTGCCTGTACTTTACCTTCACGAGCTGCCGTAGCCCTGCATGCGTAACGTCAGGGCGGACAGTACTGCAAGGGCACTTAGCCGCAAATTCAGCTCACATGGCCACTTCCTAATTTCCTAAGAAGTGATTAATATATTGTCTCTATTTGACAAGTGGGAGAAACGTAGCACAGGACACTGAAATCACCCACCTACAGGCAAGCTGGGGGGCAGAACAGCGTGCCTGAACTAAGCAAAGGCGTGGACATGCTCCCTGCGCCGGCTGGGGCAGCGCCAGCGGTGCCCAGCTGTTGGCACCACCCAAACCACGTCTCCATCCTCCCAGGTGTGCTGGCGGGAGGGACCGTGGGAGCACTCCTCACCCACCTGGGGGCTCTCCAGCCCTGCAAACCCTCCTTACCCTGCTGCGAGTACCAAATCTGGTGGAGCAGGTCCCCAGTGCCAACCACAGCCTGAGCTGTATGCAGGCTCAGTCCCTCTCCTGCCACAGATGACTTTGAGTTGGTAACACCAGACTAGCTGTCCTGGTTTCGGCTGGGATAGAGTTAATTTTCTTCCTAGTAGCTGGTACAGTGCTGCGTTTTGCATTTAGGATGAGAATAATGTTGATTACACACTGATGTTTTAGTTGTTGCTGAGCAGTGCTTACACTGAGTCAAGGACTCTTCAGCCTCTCACACCGCCCTGCCAGCGAGGAGGGGGTGCAAGAAGCTGCGACAGCTGACCCCAACTGCCCAAAGCGCTATTGCGTACCGTACGACGTCATGCTGAACAACGGAACTGGGGGGAGTTGGCAGGGTGGCGGTGGTCACTGCTCAGGGACTGGCTGGGCATCGGTCAGCAAGTGGTGAGCAATTGTATTGTGCATCACTTGTTTTTTGTATATTTTATCATTATTATTCCTTTCCTTTCCTTTTCTGTCCTATTAAATTGTCGTTATCTCAGCTCACAAGTTTTACCTTTTTTTCCTGATTCTCTCCCCCATCCCACCGGGAGGGAGCCAACGGCTGTGTGCTGCGTAGCTGCCTACCGGGTTACACCACAACACTAGCAGACAGCAAAAGAAAGCGCAGCTCCTGACTCAGCTACTTCAGGCAAGTCACCTTTTTCTACCTACGCTCCCTGCACTATCTGACAGAGGGCCAGCGTTGGTTTTTTCGCCCCACCCCGTGTATCTAGCCTGCACCTCCCCGAGGCAGACACCCCTCCTTTGATGCCTACGCAGTGCCCGGCACTCTGCCCTCCCTGCAGCCAGCCTCTCTGCGCCCCGGCAGCGCAACCCCAGCCCGGCAGAGCAGCTTGGGGCTCTCCATCACCCCCCGCATCGCCGCTCCCCCTCTCCGGGCCACCTCCGCCTGAAGGACTCGGATGCCTGCAGCACACGGTGTCCATGCCGCTCCCAATAGGTACCTTTCATGTTTAATTCAGAGGCTAGTTTAGTTAATCTATTTTTTAATAATTCATCCCTTCCATCTTAATTTTGGTAGTTGTTGAAAATCCCTAATAAAACATTTAGGGGCTCTTTTACTGAAGCAATGGCATGATTTACTTGACAGAATCCAGTCTTTGATGTTCTGTCTTAATTCCCTCTCTCCCACCGTGCCTCAATCCTGTTTATCGCTGTGCTGGAGGCAAGAGGTTCTTGTCAAGTTTTGTAGCACTTAGACCCTTGGTCAACGTTAATAATTCAGCTGCCCCGCACGGCTCGGACAAATCATGGAGCACACCATCCTCTTCCTCTTATCAACACTTCCCTCTGCCACCGTGGATCCGGGCATCGGGCAGGAGCGGTGTGGAGGGACCAGGCAGAGCATCCCAACCGACACGGGTCACAAGTGTGAGCAAAATATTGCAGGTGCCAACTACATTGTTGAAAGAATATACACCCTTTTACAGCACTTATATTTCATTCTCTACTGCCGGAATGGAGAAACATGCTGGGTTTTTGCATCTGTAATTGGGGAAGAACAGATGGTGGAGGCACAGTTGGAAGTAATATGGCCATTAAAATAATCTATACGGCTTGTAATTCTCCAACATGAGAGCAAGAGGAGGACTTGCCTTCGCCCGAGTGCCCAGCCCGGCCGCTCATCCTGCTGCAATATGGGCGGGAACATTTTTTTGGCAGTTGTTGGGATAGTGAGGTGTTTTGGTGAGTTTGATGGGTTTTACCATTTCCCTTCTCCTGGGATTCTCCTCTTGAAGCTACTTGCAGAGTCAACAGCTGAACCAGAGCTGCTTCCACTGGGTACTTATTTGACTCCGCGTGCCATGCGGGGCACATTTTCCCCCCTGAATCGCCCAGTTAAAGCAACTGCTAGCTTTACAGCTTTCTTAACAATATAAAAAGAGGAGCAGAAAGTCCCAAGCACCTCAGGCAGGTAGGGTTGTCTCTGTAATTAACTAGATTTTTAAATGGGGGTTAGGGGAGAAAGAATTATGCAAAAAAACCCCACTGATTCATGAAAATTGAAACTTCTCACAGGAAAGCACAGGCTTTGCCATCACCTCTATCACTTTCAAATCTCGAGAGCGCTTCTCTGTAAAATCAGAGCAAGAAAGTTGCCCAGAAAAGCCCAGACATTTAGCTGATATATGGAAATTTATGTCCTTGTTCTGCATGATTTAGACCATGGTTTCAGAGGCTTCTGTGCCCTCCAAACACCCCACCCACCACATTGTTTGGTACCTCTTGATAGGTGAGGGTTTTTCTCTGGGGTTTTGCTACTGCTTTGTGTCGTTTTGTTTTTCCACAGGAACGTACTATAGAAAAGGTCCTACAACATCGATATAAAATGGAAAAAACATCCCAAATCTCAAAAAAACACACTGGAAGGAGTAATCCTTTCCCACTCAAAGCCAGACACCAGCATCCCCATCCTGATTTACGGAGCAGAGAAGAAAAGGGAATTGCAGCAGCATTCTCTGGCTGGGAACCCAAGCACCTCGTGTCCCCAGGCACCGACGCTTCCCACAGAAGCCTCCCGGGTGGGGACACAATTATTTTCTCAGCCAGAAACCTCTCCGTTGGGCTTAAAGTCTTCACTGAGATCATGCAAGCAAGTATCTCTCCAAATCCCTACTCTCCGCCCTGAACACATGGGAGCCAGCAGGACGTTACCTTGACAGCTGGCTTTGCTTTATGGAGCTGTAAATACATTTTTTAATAGGCTGGCGGCAAGAAAGATGTGTTTTCAGGCTCGACAACATCCAAAATTAACTGCGATTCATTTCAAAAGGGGCGAAGGGGTGGAGGAAGGGGGAACGCGAGCCTGAAACCCACAGAATATAAAAGCCTTGAAAGCAACTGCCAAAAAGTCCCTGCACAGCTGCCTTCTGGCTCGCAGAAAGAGATTAAAAACCCAAGCAGCATCAGGCTGAAGCAGACGTCACAGAGGCCACCCTGGGCTGTGCTCATGCTCACATAAGACCCTTTCTTATTATTTTTCCGGAGACGACCCAGCCTTCGCCAAGGCGTAGCTCTGCCCCGCTCCTCGCATCACCCAGCACGACAGGTTCATCTAAACCGAGGAGAGGAGACACGAGGTGCCGGTGCCTGGGGTGACTGGGGGCTCCCCCTGCACAGGCCCTAGGGACCTCGGGGGGATCCTGCCACGAACGTCAGCATCCCCTCCTCCTTCAGCTTCTCATCCTCCTTCGGCACCCCCTCCTCCTTCGTGTGCCAGAGCATTAAACCCGACGTGCCTTCGTTAGCCCTGGCGCTGCTCTCCAACGCCTAATTTGACTAACCCTTTAGTGACTAATTTAATTACCCTGGGCCACAAACTGACAGACAGCTGTTAAAAATGGTTATTGCATTATTAATACGCTCCAGTAATTTCCCATTAAAACTGTACTGTTAATAATTTTTTTCCCTGTATTTCTTCCCTCTTAATTAGTCTATTTAAAACTTTGAAGGAATATTCTCTTTATGGTAAATGGGAGTGCCGAGCAAATTACATTTTTGATTGAATACTTCTGTGATAGGCCAGCAAATAAGCCCGTTGAGTTGTTAATTATTGTCAGAGTTTCACACGATGCCTGCTAATGAGGCAGTCAATCTTCTCTGCCATTCCTAGAATATTAATGGAGGCCTTTGGTATTGATTCTGTCTCCGGGAGAAGGCAGGAACCCCTCCTCCCTGGGGGGCTCCGGGTGGCTCTGCACTGGGAGGGGACACATTGGGGACCAGAGACCTTTG
>NW_010528775.1:0-3725 GCF_000687285.1 Phaethon lepturus | reverse complement strand
GGCTTGAAGCTGGTTGAAGCTCGGAAGCTCCTGGGTGTGCCAACGGGGCCTTGCACAGCTCACGGGCCCGGGGCGCGAGGCGGCACATCCCCACGGGGATCAGTCCCAGCGCCAGGCCTGGATGCACCATGGCCGCGCGCCGGCCAGACGCGCCGGTCCCCGTCGCCTCTCTCTGTGCCTACCTGCCGCCTCTGAAGAGCATCGGATCGCCCCTTGTCTTTCCACGATACGAGAATCTGTCTTGGGGCCTTTTTGAGGAAAGGGAAATACCTGATCTGTCTAGACTTCAACAAGCAACTTGATAGAGTGATGTGGGGAAATTATTAGCGACGAGACCATGGACACAGATCCACACGGAACCTTGAGGTGGCTCAGAGACCGTACAAAAGCTGCCTTTCCGTTGGGCTGGAAGACGAGACGAGGCGCTTTCAGTACCATTTCTCAAGCCCTCTGGGGTCCTCTTGGATATTTGCACTAGTGCCCTCATCAGAAGGAGGAGGAGTTTGGCAGCAGTGTCTGCTGGCGTCAAAGTCGTAGGACTTGATGACTCTTCCCATCCAGGCTCCCATTGCCCAGCCCAGAGAGCAAGAGCACGTCTTGGGGGACCATGCCCCGTGCGGTGCCCAACGGCAAAGCCACCTCCCTGCAAACAGCGTCTCGGCCAAGCCAGAGGTGATCCTACTAAAAAAACTCCTGATTTTATAACAAGAGAACCGAGACAGAGAGAGGCAGCCGCCACCCAGCAGGTGGATGGGTCTGTGACCGATGTCCCAGCTGTCCCGTTGATGCCATCTCCCCTGTGCGGGCAGGGAGCTGCACCTCCCCGAGTGAGGGGTTGCATGCACATACGTGCAATTAAAAGATGATGCACGTATCCCTGCTTCAGCCACCAAAAGCAAGAATGAACACACAGAAGCTGTTCCACTTGCACCGTGGAAGCCGCTCAAGTGGCACAGCCCCCCGCCCGAGCGTGTCCTCCTTCTGCCTTCTGCAGCGTCACCATCCCCTGCCAGAAAAAGCAGCAATTCCCAGAGCAGCAGCATTCCTACGCTGCGGGTGAAAGTCCCTCGCTGCGAGACGCACGGGGCAGACGCCGGCACGCTGCACGGTCGTGGGCTACCCTGGGAACACCCTCTGTCTGCCTGGGGAGAAAGGGAGGGTTGGAGCATCTGTGGGGATGCTCCCAGTTCTCTGCATGTCCTGTCACCCACAGCTGCACAGCTGGAATGACACCGAGAGACAGGGACAGACAGAGGACAACAGCCTCTGCAGGAACAGCCGCCCATCCGCGCTGGAAGCGGTGGTGGGGTCGGGACCACCATCCCCGCAGCAAGGGGACAGAAAAGCTGCTGCCACCTCCCCACCTCTGCCTGCAACCTGAGCACACGTGGTGCTCTCCGAGCAGGCTGCCAAAATACCAGGGAGCCAGATGTTTAGCAGGAAATCTTTTCATGCTCCCTTAAATCCCTGCAAAGCCCCAGCTGATGAATCCAAAAGGCACAAAACAGCTGGGGCTTCTTCCTGCACCGCTCGCCAGATCTGCACTCGATCCTACCCGCTTCTTGTCCCCTCTCGAGGCCAGGCAAGGCGACAGGAGGAATTATTGTGGTTTCTTTCCCACCGCGGAGCCAGGCAGCAGATGAGCATGGCTGCTCCCCAAATACAGGCAGTGTCCCCCCACCCTGTCACCCCTGCTTTTTCCGAGCCCATCTGCTGCCCACTTGTGCTTTATAAGCAAGCCAGGCGCTATTTTTACCGCAGTGAAGTTTTTCAGGCTCAGTCTAAAAGCTCTGCTTTTTTCCTTTTTCATAAACCAGGCTTCAATAATAGAGGTTTCCATATATAATGACTGGCTGTGATGCAGCATATCCTGCTTTTATCAGGAAAGAGGGAGCCTGTAACTCTCACTGAGCTCCAAATGAGATGCCACAAAAAGCCCTTCAGGTCAATGGCAGCCATTCTTGATTCTCCTCCTCCTCATGTATCAGCTATGTTTGGGCACAAGTTACGGCTTTCATGCCAAACCCCCCCATGTCATCACAGTGATCTGGCACCAAGTCCACCTAACACAAACCCAGGAGCGCTCCTTCACCTGGACCTAGCTCCCACCATGCTGGCAGGAGGGTGGAAAGGGTGGGCTCAGGTTTGCCTACGGTCACATCAGGTAGGGATGATCTGCTCCTACCTTAAGTCCTTGAGAAGCTCCTGGAAGGGCGAGAAGAAGCCAGGTCTCATAACACACCTAGCACTGGCTTCTTGGCTCAAATAAACGGAGTACTACTCCCTGTCTCCCCCAGGTCTCCTCTCCCACAGGGAGATGCAGGTTGATAACTGGAGCTATCAAAAGCTCCCTGCAGGACTGGGGAACATGAGCCACCTATTCAGAAAGGGCAGAAGAAAGAACTAAGGAGATGGATAACCTGGAATAGTCCATCTGTCTTGGCTTGCAGTGGTGCCCATCCCAACTAGTTGGAGCACGTCTAAGAGGGCTCAACAGTCATTGACAACAGCCCATGTCCTTTGGACCCAAACGGAAGCCAATTACCAATTTACAGGTCAAATGCGACCAAGGAAGCCTGGCTGTGGGCAGGAGGCAAGCAGAAACCCACAGCTTCCCTGAAGGAAATCTTCGCCACGGAACAAGAGGAGGATACCGGGTACCACCACTCAATGCCTACCAAGCCCCTACACAGGGACCTCGGGCACGGCCGGGCTGTGAGCCAGGTCGGCAGCGGCAGGACGACGCTTGCAGGCAAAAGGCAGCGCTGCCCAGCCTGCCCCGATGGCACTCAGCCTCTGCAGACACTAATGCCTGGGAAAACAGCCTCGGTGCTGTCAAGCTTCAAGGTCACGCTTCAAAACAAGGGCAGGCTTTGAGTTAATAAAGGGTTAATAAAGGCAGATTACGGGCTGTCAGCATGGGCACATACAGAATAAAAGTGGGACTGAGATCAAGAGCCTTGTGGTGGGTTAACTCCATCCGTTCCCACAGGGTTTTCAGGGCATGCCCCTGGGGAGGTAGTGCAGAACAGCTGCTCCACGGCGTTTACTCGGGTACATGAGCCCTAACACACATCGGGGACTTGTTAGACATATAGGTCATGTCTGGTATGGATGGTTATAAGCAACGTATTCACCCCTTGGACTCTACCAGTCGAGGAGCCCTTCATTAAACCACCCACAACTTGATCATCAACCCTTTATAAACTACTCAGCTATGGCCCCAACCTGGGTCCAAATCCAGAGGACCCACATTTCAGAGCCAACCTCTCCAGCTCTGGCCCATCTGTGTCGGAGACGCACCGATTTTAAAAAAAAAAAAAAGAGAATTGTGTACTGAACTGAATAAAGAGATTTCTCCCTGCAAAAGCTCAGTGCATATTTACACAGTACCCTGCCTTAATTCTCAGCTTCTTCATTTATGTCATTTTAAGCCCTCCGCAGTAGCGGGGAAGCATTAGCTGGTGGTTAATTGTGTGTTGCTGGGTTCAGCGCGGCTCCCGAGGAGCTGCTGCTGGGAGAGAGCCCCACGGCAGGGCAGGGCGGCGATGGACGTGGCGAGGCAGTGACGGGGACAGCGCGCGGCAGAGCCGCCAGCCAGGGCGGTGCGCAGCATCGGGGGACGCTACCCCACCCTGAGCCGGTTTGGCCTTACATACAAGGTGAAACAACATTGTCCGGCACCGAACGACCTGGCCATGTGGCAAACCCCGGCGTGCAACGCC
>NW_010528774.1:31180-31767 GCF_000687285.1 Phaethon lepturus | reverse complement strand
CTGCTGGCTCTTCCCACCGCGGCCGCCATCACCTTCCCCCCGGCGCTGGGAGAGCTTCGTGTCAGAAACCCATGGCTCCTCGCTGCTGGGCATTTGCGCTTGGGGTTTGGCCAAATAATGGGGTTTTTAGTAGGTGGCACAGGGTTGCCCCCCACCTCCCCCCCCACACCCCGCCAAAGCAGCATGGGGTGTTGACCACACCCACAGAGTTCTCACCACAGAGCTCCCATCACACCCAGAGTTCTCACCATACCCACAGAGTTCTCACCACACGAACAGAGTTTTCACCACAGAGTTCCCACCACACCCAGAGAGTTCCCAGCCGTAACCCTGCCGCCACCTTCCCACCCCCCAGGGATGCCCCTCCACTCCCCCTCTGACCCTTCGAAAGGGGCCCGGCGCTTGTCCGCCGAATAAATATTTAACAATGAATTGAATGGTGATTACTGTAAAATGGAGATGATTTCCTGTGTATTTTAATGTTGCCAAAATGAGTCACCATTTAGCAATAAAAAAAAAGTCATAAATAAAAATTGCAGTATAATTACTTTCCAATTGGATGGTCAGGCCAGGGAAGGGGGGGGCGG
>NW_010528774.1:23978-31162 GCF_000687285.1 Phaethon lepturus | reverse complement strand
AGGGGGGGGCGGCCCTGTGCAGAGAGGAGCCAGCCTGAGCTCACAGGAAGGTTATTTTCCTCTCCAGGTTTTTTGGGGGAAAACCAGAGTCCTCCGCAGAGGTGCCAGCAGCTCCGCCACACACGCAGGAAGGGGGAAGACCCAGCCAGGCTTTTGGAGAAGCGCTTTTCTGCTTCTATTTATAGAGAGTCATTCTGGTCTCCCTCTGCCAGGGTGGGGAGCCACCCCAGGAGGGCTGCATGGGCCTGGGATGGGGCTCGCGTGTGCATTTCCTGGGAGCCTTAGCCAGGGACCAAAACTATTTTTCCAGGTCCTTTTCCAGGACACTTTGATCTCATCTATTCCCGCTCTTGCTGTGTGGGTTTTTTTTTTTTTGTTGTTGTTGCTGCCGTGTGAACTCAAAATGGGGAAACCCCCTCTAGCTGCAGGAAAACATCTCTCTAGTGCCCGGGGAGAACCCTGCCACTGGCTAGGCTGGATTTTGTCCCTGGCATTAAATTTTAGGACACGTGGCCAGACACCAAACGTGTCAGACTGCTGTGTCTTAGAGCTGCAGACTTATTTTGTGACCTTGGCCAAATCCCTTGGTACCTCCATTTGCTGTGTTATCTTCAATTTCCTTTCTCTGCGATAAGCTTGTCTCTTCCCGCTGGGCGCGTGGCTTGGTTGGGTGCTTGCAGGTTGGGGCAACGGAGGACAGCTGGGGGTTGGTGTGCCCGAAGGATTCCCCCCTGCAGTTGAAGCAGTTTGTCTGTGAACCAGCTAAAGTAGGGAAGAGCCCCTGGGAAAAACGCCCGTCAGGCTGCCGGCCCTTGTTGCGTGGCCTTGGGCAGGTCTCTGGCTGAAAGCTGCCCCTTGCCAGCCAGCAAGGAAGGTGGCCGCCTCGGCTCCTGAATTAGGGTGCATGTGCTCAGCCAGTGACGGCTTCCCGCCTGCGGGAGCCGGGCCCAGAATTCCTGGCTGCTTGCTCACCCTGCGGCGGTGAGCCGCTCTTGGAGCATCCCGGGGAAGGAGGGCTGGGGCTGGGGGGCAGATGAGTAATGCTGGACTTGGGAGGTCTGGGGGAGGCCCTGTTATGAGAGGTTTGTTCCGTGCGTGGCTTGCATTCGGGAAGCTGTTAATTGAGAAATGAGTCAAAGTTTGGAGGCTTGGAGCCCTGTCCTTGATGCGGGGGACTTGTGAGTGTCCTGGGGCTGCGACATCGACCCAGTGTGGTGGGGGTGGCTCTCATAGCCTGGAGGAGGGATGGGAACCTGCAAACATGTTCCCCATAAACTCCGTTTTTTTAGCGTTTGTTACTCTGGCTCTGCTGTCAGCCCACCTCGGAGGGCATCTTACCCCTGGTTACAGTCTGATTTGAAGGGGAAAAGGGGCTCAAAACCCCTTGGGGACAGCACCAGCTCTTTCTCAGCTGGCAACTGGGGCAAGAGAGCCTGTGCTGGGCAAAAGAGGCCGGAGGCCTGTGTCTGCAGGAGGAAAGAGGGTGTCTGTGGAAGGCCTGCTTGAAGAGGAGATGCGTGTTTGGTGGATTTGGGGGAAGGAGACCGCTTGGCCTTAGGTGCTGCACAAACCCACAGAGCCCTGGCTCGGAATTGGTTGAACTCCACAGTGCAACTGTAATACAAACAGTAAATAAAATATGTGGTTAATCTTTCTTTCGTGGGCGTATAAAGCGCTTACCTCCCCTTCCCCCCGTGAGATGTTTTCTCCTTTGTTTCCTGTTTTTGTAGCACTTAAAGAGGGGGGGGAAGCCAACAACCTACCATCTTTTTTTTTTTTTCCTTGTCATTTTGTCTGTATCAAGCGAAACATTTTTTCTTCCATCTGCCTTTGCTTCCCTAGCCACGAGACTCCCACCTGCATTGGGGAACCTGCTTCCAGGGCTGAAAAAAAAAGTTGCTCCAGTGTGAGGTTGATGCCTTGTTTTTTGTTAGGGATTTTTTTGTTTGGTTTTGTTTTTATCCAAAAAGGGGAAAAATACATTGCTGGACTTGGAGCACAGGTCACAAGGCAGCAGCCAAAGAAAGGGACGTGCAGGATATTACTGTGTTTTCCCCATCTTTGTGTAGGACACAGTTGATTGAGGCCAGGTACATCAGAACTTGCTTGGAGATGTCCCAGCTGCCTGTCCTCAGCTGGAGGTGCCACCAGTGGGAAGGGACTTGGGTATTGGCTCTGTTCCTGCTTCCGTTTTGTTTCAGGGGATGGAGGTAGATTTCTCTCTGACCTAACTTGCGGCACATTTTTTGGATATTGGGAGAAAAATCCCTCCACATTCTGAAGATCTGTGGTGATTTTGAACACTAAAAGGGGGAACACATGTTGTGCTCAGACCTGTGGGTAAGCACTGGGGACCCTTCTGCGGGCATGTAGGAGCAGCACCCATTTGGCAAATCCAGGGGGACAGACAGGGACTGGGCTGCTGGGCCCATCTGCTCCTTGGTGGGTTTGGGCTTGCCTTCTTGGCAGCCCCCCAGATAAGCCCAGCTCAGGTGCTTTCTAAAATATGGGAGAGAGGAGAGGTGAGCACTTGGTAGGAGCACAGGAAGAGATGAATCCTGAGTCTGTAACAGAAACTGGTCCTTTGCCAGTGTTGGCCACCAGCCCCAGTGCAGAGATGGCCCGTGCGCTTTTCCTACCTGTCCCAGCTGATTGCTTCTGCGGTTCAAAAGCTCTAGGTCTCTAGAGGGGAAATACCATCAGCTTTTCTTTGATAGATGGCTCTGACACCAGAGACACCTTCCTGTTTGAAATGAGTCCCATGTCACATCCCCATGCTGCCATCTGTGCTGGGGACGCTTTTGGGGACCTCGAGTACCCTGGTGCTGGGGTCGGCTCTGCTGCCAGGCTCCTGGCGTGAGCTGCTGTAGGTGGTTTTACTCTAAAACAGGTTTGGTAACTTGTGATGGGCTGGATTTTTACAGGCTTACTTATTTTCCAGATGACTTGTTTATGAGGAGCACGGCACGCAGCTCACTGGAGGCATTGTGAGCGCAAGTGCCCAAGTGCTTGAGCGTTAATTTAGCTCTTGTGACTGTAGATGATGTGGGTGGTGCCTGGCAGGCATTCCCCACGGCACTCTTTGAACATACCTAGTCCACAGATGACTTTGGCAGTAGGTCCTATGAAGCTGGAGAAGTGCAGGTTCTCCTTGCATCCTCCATCTGAGCTTCCACTAGCACCCCAGAGCAGAACCGCCAGCCCATTCCTCCTCCCCAGTCAGCCTAGCCCACATCTCTCCCTCCCCTGGCTTTGCCCATTCCCTGGTCCCTGCTCAGGGGCCCTGGGAGTCCAGCGCCAGGCTCCCAAATGTGAGTGATCATTGCACCCTGGATGCTGTCAGTTGGTCAAGCTGCTGTGATAAGTAATGACTTCTTGGGCCTTGGGCAGTTGCAGAAATCCCAGCACCCACCTAGCCTCGCGTTCTAGCTCCACGCCATTCACCACCATCGATCTGTCAGGCTTTGCTGTACAATGTTGTCAGGGGCAGCAGGGGATTTCAGTTCAACTGACAGCAGTCTATGCTGCCCTAGAAAGCCACCCTGCTGCAAACCCATCTGGGTTTGCTGGCCAAGTGACAGTGGGTATCTTAGCGGTCCCAGATCTTTGGCTGAACTGGGACAGTCTCCTGCCTCCCTGGGGTTTGGATTAAGGGCTTTTCCTCACTGCTTTTCTGCTAAGCTTGAGCATTTTCCCTGCCCTTAGCCCATTAGGTTGCCTGTGGTTCCTTGCTCTAGACCTGCAGCCGCAAGTCTTCTGTGTAGAGTCATCTGAGAAGTGACAGTAGAGATGGAGGATGCGAGGAGGCAGCCTGGTGGGTTTGGGTTGGAGGGAGGAGGCTTGTGTGGAGAGGACAGCTTTGGTGAAGAAGAGTAGGACAGGCTGCAGTGGAGAATGTTCTCTTCCCATGGGGGATGATGCTGTGTGGACAGGGGTTGGTGAAGAGGGAGGTGGAAGGAGGGGATTCATCTGAGGACCTTGAGCTGCTTTGCAAGGAACAGCGCCGAATTGTACCCCAAGCTTGCCCCTGCGGTGTGTAGGGGTTGTACTTTGTAGATGGGAACATCTAGGCACAGCGTTGCCCACCCATGCCAGAGAGCCCTGGCCAGAGAGCATTCTGCCTTGAAGCCCTCCCTGGGTGGTGGCTTTGAATGAGCCCCTGAGACAGGGGTGTCCTGGTCTGGACTCTGAACCAGGAGGTATAAAGCCCAGCTTTGGCTGGTGATGAGGGCATAATAAACTTAGCCCAGACCCTTGTTTAGTCTAAATCCAACCCTTGATATTTATGTAAGCATCATGTGGCTGCTGGCATGGAGGTGTGCAGCATGCGGCCCTCCTTGAGCCCATAAGCATGATGGAGAGGGAGAAGTAGGGAAGACTTGGGCTGAAGCATGACACCCCCAAGCTTCTTCCACCCCTAAGCCTCGTGCCTTGCATGTGGGAGCCTGGGTGAGCCCTTGGAGGAACGTGCATGTCCCAGGACTGTCCTTCCCTTCTCCTCCCCTCACTCCAGCAAAGCACTGTCCTCGAGCTCTCTTGCGTACTTGCCCAAGCCTGGTCCTGCTGGAGGGGGGTCCACAGCCTCCCTGCTGCTCTGGTCTTTGCCTCTGGAGCTGAGGAGTTGCCTCTGCGCCCGTCTGAGCAGGGGGAGCAGAAGGGGGGGGCTGGCGAAGGGGGTGGGAGGAGAAGGCAGATTTCCATGTTTCACAAAGGGCACAAGCGATCAGATTCATGCAACTGCCCAAGAATAAAGAGGCTCTTACAGTGCTGGCTGCCCTGACCTCTCTCCTCTCTGCTCCAGAGGACAGCGTGTGACCACACAGGGATTTCTTAGCTGTGCTTCGGAGAGAGGCAGCAGGTTTTCTATCCCCAGATCTGTCTGCAGCTTGCCTTGCAGCACATCGGCCTATTTTTTGCTCATTACCTATCTGTTTACTGGAAATCTTGGTACACAGTGGTAATTTTTTCTTTTTTTCTCTTTAATGTCATGTAATTGTTTTGGGTGTGTTTTTTTCAATCTGACACTGAAATGGGGCTGAGAGCCGCAGTGCTTCCAGAGCAGGGACAAAAGTAACCAGGAAACACAGGGCAAGAGAGGAGGGATCGACACCGAAACAATGAAATAGCCAAGCAAGAAAAGACTGAATGCTCAATAGCACAAGCCTTTGCAGAAATGCCTGGCTAGTGCAGCATTTTATAATCAGCTTCTGTGCTGGGCTGGCCTGCAACAGTAGTGTGATGGGGGAGGAATGCTTTGAATTAGCTGGATGCCAGAATTAATTCTGTCAGAATTCAAATGTACATGTATGTACGGATTTATAAATAAACACTTGGAACTGGATTCTGCTTTGCCATGTAGGCTTGGGGGCAGAATCTGGTCTGGCCTGGCGCTTTTTCTTCAAAAAAAAAAAAAAAATACTATGGATCTGGGCTAGTTTCTGGTGACTTTGTCAACTTCCCGTGTTTATCATCAGCCCGTAGGCTCAGGAGGTTCTGGTTTGGTTGGAGTAAGGGCAATGACTTGGAGTCAGAGCTGCTGAGCTTGCTTGCAGTGGTAGCCAATTTTCTGTGTTGAACCTCCGTTTGCTGGTAGAAAAGACAGGGCTGGTGCTGGGGGACCACCCGGAAGATCTGGAGTGTGCAGGACCAGGGAGGGATGTCCTCCCCTTCCTTTTACTGCATGGAAGAAGGACAGATAGAGGCAGCCATCCTTTCTTTACCCAGGAGGACTACAGCCAGCGCGCTTGGGAATGGGAGGAAGAGATGCCTGGTCCCAAATAAGGAGGGAGGGATGGTTATTTACAGGAGTGAGACTCTGGATGCACGCAAGAGTTTTTACATATGTCCCCCAGATGAACTCGCTGAAGAGGTTCCCAGTCCCGAATCCTTTCTGATAAGGACAGCTTTGGTCCGTTCTCGCTAGGGGATCGTGGTTGGCCCTCTTCTTGTGTAATGATTCGCTTGTGGTAGTAACATGAGCAAAGTTCCTGGCTCAAAGCAGCACCCTGCCACTCTGCAGCAGTGCCTTCTACGTAACACTTGAAGTTATCTGTTTGCTGGGACCATGTACCAGAATTGGGGGGGGAAGAACCGATTTAATTTCTCTTTCTTCTTTTCCCCCAACCTGTCCTTTCTCAATTCCTTGGTCTGTGGATGCTCTGGGGGGGAGCTGTCTCTGGAGCGGGCTGGGAAGAGCCAAGCTGTGGATGGCTCCAGATGAGGCAGTTGGCAGGGAGTGACGTTCCGGATGGCTGTGTCTCTCTGAAATATGAGTAAACGTTGTCAGACCAGCCGACTGTATGATCCAGGGCTTGGGGAGGGCTGATCTGCCCTTTCCTCCCTCCACCCATCTCTCCCTGTGTGAGATCCCCTGTTTGCTTGGCATCACCTGGTTCTCTCCCTGCCTGGATGACCTGGAAGCTTCATCCTAGAGCTGGAGCTTTGGAGAAAGGGAAGGAAAATCCCCCATATCCTAATGGAGGCGGTATTTTCCCTCGCCATACAACGGCTTAATCCAAACCCTCATTTGAGCCAGTTATTGTGTGGCTTTAAAACCCCATCCCCTGGAAACTAGTCTCCCACCCCCTTCCCTCCCAGTCGATCCTGGTCGGTGGAGCCAAGCTCTGGGGTTCGCTGCTCGGCCACACGCAGACACAGATCGATCGTGCTGGGGGGCGGGTTGATATTTTTGTGGCAATGGTTTTTATTGCTGGTTGCGGTGGTTGTTGGAAAGTCGGCGGGGGGGGTTGGCGTGCGCTGTAATGGGTTTGTGCATGTGGCAAGGGGAGAGAGGGTGACGCGATCGCGTCCTTCTGCTCATTATCCTCTTGCTAGCGGGGGGACTGTATCCCTCTCCCCATCCAAATCTGTGCGGAGCTGCCAGCTCTGCGGTGGGAGCTGTTTTTTCCCTGCAGGTGAACTCCTCTGCGCTCAGACAAAGGGTTGGGGGTGCCAGTGCCTCCCTTTGTTCTCCTCCTGTCCTGGTGCACCCGCCTCCGACAGCAAAAAGCCCCTTGAAGCATGCCTCGAGGGAATAAATGCGCTGCGAGGTCTCTGTCCCCCTCGTAGACCCTTTGGGAATGGGGGGTGTCTGTGCTCCCCCTTCCCTCGGGTATTGTGCTAGCCCCTTAGTAATGGGGGTGGCTGGATCTGGGAAGGAATTACGGCAGCGCTCCCGCCCACCC
>NW_010528774.1:3640-23947 GCF_000687285.1 Phaethon lepturus | reverse complement strand
CCTGCCACAGCTGCGCTGTTGTGGCTGGGTGGTTGAGGCCCGCGAGCCCTGTTTGGGTCAGAGGTGGTTTGGTTGTAGATGGTGGGGATGGGATCTCCCCCCTACAAGGGAATGGGAGCACATTTTGGGGTTATTTTCCTGTCTCTGCCTGCTGGCATCCTGCACAACAGAGCATCCAGGCAAGGGACTGGAAATAATGCCTTGTGTGTCGTGCGAAGACCACCCCTTGCAAAATGCATCTCCTGAGGGTGTAAGCCCAGTGGGTAAAACTGTGGCCCGTCCTTCAGCCAAGGATTTTGTAGCATTTTACTTACAACAGGGAATAAAAAGTTCAGTTTAATCTCTGCAACGACCTAAAATCTGGGTAGGGAAGTCGGGGGGTTATCCTAAAGATCAGCGGAGGTGGAGGGACCTACTAGGGAATCGGGAAGTCCATGGGGAAGCAATCCTGGAGACTTGAGCTTTCTTTGCTGGTGGTAGTACCTTGCTGAACATGGACCCTGCTAGTCGCCCCCACCCAGGCGCTTCCTTGCCTTGCCCTCCCTGAGGCTGGCTACTGCTATCATCTGTGAACGCACATGGTACTAATCTCCATTTATCAAAGTGCTTTTGCAGCAATTTGATAAACAATACTGTGGCAATGAGCAAAACCTTCCTCTATGCGCTAAAACTGCCCGCTGGAGCCTTCCTCAGGAAATATTCCTCCTTCTCAAAATGCAAGGCCCAGCTTTGCAGGAAAGAGAGAGAGAGAAACAGGAGGAATCTGAAAAGACAACCTTCATGCACAGACTGCACCCAGTAACTGTAGACACAGACATTTGAGGAAAACCTTGTGCTTCCCAAAAGGTGGAGGCTGGAAAGGTCTGTCAGCTTGGATGGAAGATGGAGGAAACCAGGGGAGTGGGAACCCATGGGGCAGCAATCCCAGGCGTGTCCCATCCATGGGGTGGTGATCCTGAGTGTCCTGAATCCTGGCACTGCCAGCTGCTTTTCATCCGTGGAGCCCATCTCTTGTTCTGCCTGGTGGAGGGAGCAGGCATTAATGTTTTGAAGGTCAAGCAGAAATCACAAGCTGGCCCTGAGGTGCAGCTGTGCTAGCCAGCAGGTAAGGAGAAGCTACTGCAGAACTGAGCTAGCAGCCATGTTTCTTCATGGGTGAAAGCTCGTCAGGGGATGAGGAGCCGCTGTTGTTGGTCCTTCTGCTCTAGCAAATGGCAGTATGATCACAGCTAGAAATGGCTTCTCTGGTTGTACCCTGCATACTGGCGCTGCTCCCCCCCCAGTCCCTGTGTGGCTCTCGGCACATCCCGTAACCTTTATGCCTGTACCGCATCCTCTTTAAAAGAGGATAATGAAACTGAAAGGGGGAAGCAGCAGGTGCTGGAGGCACCTTGGACTGCCGGGCTTGATAAAGCACTGTTGGTCTGCTGGAGACATGAGGAGCTGGGTTTTTGAGTCAGGAGATGAAATGCCAGGTGGGGAGAGGGCAGCTGGTGAAAGCTGCCTCGTTTGGAGATGGAAACTGAACCTTGAGTATGGCTCACAAATCGGCAGGACCAGAGCTGAGCAGAGCAGTTCCCCTGGCTCCCCGGGAGGATGGACCTGACTGGGTCGGAGCTGTCGAGCTCTGATCGCCGAGTCAAACCTGGAAGATAAATGATACTTCAGGGGCCTGAGAAAGGCTGGCCCGTAATCAGGTGAGATTAAAAAGCAATGACAGGCCTCCTCCTAGGAGCAGAAGTCAGCACGTTGAAGGAGAGCAGCAGGGTTTGCTCCATTGTGGTTATTCCCTGGCGGGGCCCACATCCAAAACCCACCTTCCTGGGCTGCCCCCTGCAACATCAGCCATTTCTACCCCTCAATCAACATCAACCAGATCCCGCAGGTCCCCTACGGTCAACCTGTCTTCACCAGTTTCCGTGCAGCTGGTCCAGAGCGCTCCTGCCCCTAGGAGAGTGGCTGAGGTGAAGACAAAATCAGTGCTGGCCGCCAGCCGCTTTTGCTGCTGGGCGATGAGCTGGGGCCACAGGAGGCAGAGGAGGGGAGGAGAGGCTGAAGCAGGAGGTCATGTTGGTGCTGTGGGTACCATGATGTGCTGCGTGTTGTAAGATGCTCAGCTTTGGGGAGTGTATTGAGGAGAGGAGTTGGGAAATGAGGGCTGCAGATGACTCCTGACTTTGTCCTGAATTCATTGTTTTTACCTGTATTTATCAATGAATGGGTGCCACGCTGTTTAGCCACCTGTGGGCAGGAGACAGGTGGGGTGCGTATCTGTGCCCATTTTGAGGGCGCTGGCATTCGAGCTTGTCACATAGGTGGCTTTTCTCCTGGGTGGGTGCTGGGCTGTGCCCCTACGCTCGGCTGGAGTGTGCAGCCTGGTTGGCAGCAGCCACAGTCCAGCCGAGGTGGAGAAGATGGAATTGATTTATTTGCAGGAGCAAATTAAAATAAACTTGAGTCCCTTTTTTCTGTGCATCCTTCAAGGGGTGTATGCTCTGTTGCAGATCCACAGGGTAGGGCCAGGCTGGGGCTCCTGTGAAGGGTGCTGGGAAATAGGATGTTGCCTCTCTTTCCCAAGTGCAAGGGCGATTAAAGGAGAAAGGGCCATGCTGTCTCTTGCCCCTGCCCCTTGTGCACACACAGGGAGCTGGAGATGCCGCTTGCCTTTGCCCTGGGCTCCTCTTCCCCTTCCTCCCCACTCCCCCACCCTTTCCCCACCAGGAAGCCTGGCCTTTGTGTGAAGTGATGCCTCCTGACATCAGCCGGGCGCCGCGCAATTTCCTCCACAGTGGGGAGGGTGAACAGGCAAGGAGAGGGGTGCCACGCTCCCCGAAAGGTGACATACAGTCCTGGCCTTGCTGGAGTGCAGGGCAGCGGCACTCGAGGGGAGGCTGCATACCCAGCCGAGATGCTGCAGGGAGGTGGTTGCCCCGAGCCCTGACAGTGCGGTGATTCAGTGGAGCTTTGCCTGCTTGTGCTGCTCTGCCTGAAAGCACCGCGTGAGTGCATTGCTTCTTGCTGCCTGTGACTATGATTGCTTCAGCAGCATCTTTATTTGACCCCTCTAGGGATGCAGTGTTGGGCTGTGTATCGCTGAAGCTTGTGCTGGCTGCAGAGTCTTGCTCCAGAGTCAGTGGCCCGGTGCCATGGAGCAGAAGTGGAGGGACTCACAGCAAGGCAGGGCTGACATCTCCTGTGGCCCAGGGCTGCACCTGAGCTCTGGGAGCATCTTGCTGTCTGTGCAGACATGGCACTTCAGCAAGAGCAGGGCGCAGCTCAGCTGCGAGGGGGTTTGCAGGGTGCGGGCTCTTGATTGCTCCTTGGAAAGGGGCTAATGCAACACATGGGAATTGGCCAAGTGCCTGCCAACAAGAAGCTGTGGCTGGCGCCTTGCCAGGAGCTTGGGGGCCTTGCATCTCTTTAATTCGAGATGTGTTTTCTAGTGGATGGCGTTTTGCAGCTGCCTGGCTGGAAACTACAGGTCCCGGCATGCTCCCTTGCATGTCGCCTGGCTGCTGAGCTCCGACGGGAGCATAGTAACACGGGGATCGTAGTCTCGATGCTCGCTGCTGCGGGGGTGTTGCTGCTGCAGAAAAGGACTCTGCTTCAGCATTGCTGGGCAGAGCCAGGCTGTGAGACACAGGGCTGGTTTCTGCCTCCTGCGTTCTTATCCTCCCACCACCCACTTGCTCGATGCAAGACCAAGTTGGCCTTTTTATGTCACCACGCTGGGGAGGGGATCTGGTCCTATTCTTACTCATTTGCAATGTAAATATTTTGGTCCCGAGTAAGTTGCTGGGAGCTGGGTGTCACGTTGAGGAGCATGATTCATTCATGCTGTTGCTGCTTGGAGCACAATGAGGCAGCCTTGGGACTGGTCCCAAAGATTTCCTGTGATCACGGCTGGGGGGGAATTTGGGACGTCACGTTTGACTAAATCAGAGCCCTCTTCGCCCGATTCCTACAAGTCAGAAGTACTGTGCTGTGCCCAGCATGTTTAGGACTCGCAACGCCCAAAATGTGGTGGGTGCGGGTGGCTTGCATTTCCAGAGGGAGAAAGAACGGAGAGCAAGGCTGAGCTCCGGCTCTTGCCTCCCCCAGCTGCTGGCGTGTGGAAAAGTTTGCAGGGTGTAGGTCTTTGTACCTGTATTTGTTAGGCTGGCTGGGACCAGGCACAAAGTAACACAAGTTTAAAACCTGCTGCACAGCAAGTCTCGGAGGAGGCCCTGGTAGAGTTTCCCCAGTGGAGCCATTGCTGCACGAGCATCCATGTGTGTTTTAGAGGCACATGGGACAACCTGAGCCACGACGCTGTGTGGATGGGCAGAAGCACTGGAAGATGCCTCTCCATCCCTTGCTTCCACCGTCAGTGCTCTGCTGCCAGAAGGGACCTTTGCACTCCCAGTTTGGTCACCAGTACAGGAAGGAGGGGAGGCACCACAGCACCGTCCACCCCAGGGCTGGCTCCATCCGTCCCCCCGTGCGTCGCTCCGTCCTCCCCACGCCACTGAGAGCCAGGTATGGGCTGTGCAGCGCCCAGATTCGTTCTGGCATCCTTCATTAGACAGTGTTTGTTCATGCTGCATTTTTCTTTTTGCTGGCTTGTTTGGACACGCACTGGTACATTCATGGCACTCAGGCAGTAACGTGAGTCTCTTTCCCATTAGGAAAGGGGCCAGGATTTGGGGGGGGGCTGGGAGGGTGGCTTAAGCAGTAGTTTCTGAGATATTTCCTTCTGCCGCCACACCCTGCATGAAAGAGCAATATCCGTGGCTTCAGCTGCTATCGCAAGGCTCCAAACGTCTCTCTTTTAATATAGATTGGTATCATTTTGCATTTTAAAGTAAAAACACGCTGCAAGCTGCAGACAGCTGTCGGTTGGCAGCTTTGTTTGAACATCTGGTATTGCTGGGCTGCTGTTCAGCGCGATCTAACTATGGGATTCATAAAGATTATAATCCGGGCTTTCAGATTCTCAACAGCCGCCTCGTGAAAAAAAAACGGGGGAGAGAGAAAACCTAGCAGGGAGGTGGCTGAGGGGTCCTCGGCGTACAGCAGGCCATGGTCGGTCCCCTCTTGGGCGCGGAGTGGCTGAGGGCTCGCTGTAGGTTGCCTTGGCTGCCCACGAGTGCTAATGGGCTGCTTCCAGCCTGTATAATCCGGGCTTTCAGATTCTCAACAGCCGCCTCGTGAAAAAAAAACGGGGGAGAGAGAAAACCTAGCAGGGAGGTGGCTGAGGGGTCCTCGGCGTACAGCAGGCCATGGTCGGTCCCCTCTTGGGCGCGGAGTGGCTGAGGGCTCGCTGTAGGTTGCCTTGGCTGCCCACGAGTGCTAATGGGCTGCTTCCAGCCTGTGTGCTGAATGGGATTGAGTCTTGTACTCCTCTGGGTGGTGTCTGGCACTGGCGAGCTGAAGCAGCAGATTCTGCTGTGGCCCCCCGCCCCCTTTTTTTTTTCCAGCTTGTGTGCTGAATGGGATTGAGTCTTGTACTCCTCTGGGTGGTGTCTGGCACTGGCGAGCTGAAGCAGCAGATTCTGCTGTGGCTTTGGGTAGATGTTTGTAACGGTTGTCTGCAGCAGCAGGGTTTGGTTTCTTTTTCTTTAAAGTAAGTGATGGAGGAGTCAAGGCTTGAGGTAAACATCTCAGCATGTCAAAACCTCGTTTCCAAGAGAAATTGAGCCCCTTTTCTTCTCAACGGAAAGGTTGAGATAGCCACCTCTGTGAGTCCCATCCATCCCTCTGTGCGTCAGGCACTTTCCTTGGCACCTTTGAGAATTAAGCAGCCTCTAAGCCTCTAACGGGTTTTATAAATCTTGTTAGTTGATCTGCATTTTTGCAAAGCTCTTTGAATCCAGCCTATTGGCACATAAGTCACCTTGACTTTCCGCAAGACTTTGACTCCCAACTCACTTTCAGGCTCCATTTGTCAGTTGGAGGTGCACAAAAAACGTCCCCCTCTTATCTTTATTAGGAAAAAAAAAAAAGCTGCCTGGAGAAATCTAGCTGCACTCTAGTTGGTGCAAGCCAGTAATAGAGGTGCATATAAACCTGTTCTGCCCTTGTTTGTGTTGATTTAACTTACCGGTACAAATTAAAATAGCCTTGAGCGGTTGGAAGTTTAACTAGATCAGTTGGGAGGGGGAAGAAAAAAAAAATCATGGCCTTTAAATCAAAGCAGGGGTTTCTTTCTAGTGCTGTACTGGGCCTGGAGAGGGGCTTTGTGCCACCTATGCAGCCAGAGCCCTCGTCTCAGGGTTACAGAATCATAGAATGGTTTGAGTAGGAAGGGACCTTAAAGGTCATCAAATGAGACACTGATGGGGCACGTGGCTGATGGTCCCTGCCTTTGCACTTATTGGTGGCCTCGTGGCTGGGATACATGGGTGCATGCGGGTATCGCTGCAGCTGCTCTGCTCCTCAGTGGTATCCAAGTCCCCTCAAAAACCTGCTTGTGCATTCAGATCCTTGGGCTGGGCTCCCTCTGGAGCAGAAATTAGAAATGTTGGGGGGTAGGAAGCCAAAGGGGCTGTTGTTCAGAGCTCAGGTCTTCTCATGGTGTGGCTGAGCCATGGCGGGTGCGGAGCGGAGGTCTTTGGGCAGAGGAGGGGCAGCTCAGCCTGCAATGGGAGAAAGGGTGGAAGAGGCTGGCTGTGTTTCACCCCTGCAGGGAGAAAGCTCTGAGATCACACAGGCCAGCTGGATCTTGAATCCAAGATGTTTATTTGGAAGAGGGAGCGAGGGTTTCTCAATTTTGCAGGGGCTGCAGATGGGGGTAGGTTTGCTGCCAAGCAATGGGAGTGGGTCTTTGCAGGGTGGCTGCTTTTGAAGGCAAGGCATCCCGCCAGCCGCAGTTCGGGGACAACTGGCCAGGACCCTGAACTTGCAGCACATTGTGAAGATCTTGGGATTCTACAGAGCTAGACAAGGCTGGGAGCAGATTGAGGCAGGCTTGGGGGTGCTGCCAAAGCCTGTTTATTTTTTTGTGGGGGTTATGGAAGGAGCGACTCACAGATGATATGTCAGAGCAACAGGGCTTGTGTGAAGAGCAGGATTTTGTGATTCAGCTGAGTTTCAGCACCGAATGACCTCCCAGTTCTGCCCAGGCTGCCACCACTGGAGCTGGCAGAGTGCTTGTGGGAGCCAGTTCAGGGAGATAATCCAGCTGAAAAGACTGCTTTTTTTACTGGCTTAATTTTTCAGCTGGATACGTGGTCAGGAAGGGGCAGATGTATGAAACCAGAGACAAAAGAGGGAGAAAAGGAGGTTAGGGCTCCTGTAACGTACATGTAAATTGATTGAAACGTTCAAGAAACCACAAGTGCAGAGCATGCCGAAGGCAGAAAGGGCAGGACTTCTTAAATGACCTCTTAGGCTCCAAAAAACTGTGCAACCTGGTGAATCCTGGTCACTGTAGCTGCAGGACCCAGATCTTATTTTCTGGTGTGGTGGGGAGGAAGCGCAAAGTGATGTTGGTCATCGGGGCCATGTGTGCTCCAGGTATTGGCCTCAGTCTGAGATCCCAAGTGGCTGGAAATGGTTGCTCAGGGTGCTTGGGTCTGGATGCCTGAAGCTTTCTTGGATGTTGCAGACCCCTGTGCTTTCCTGGCGTGCCCTGGCAATGTACCAGCACCGGTGCTCCAGAAGCCGGTTGCTCAAAGGGCATTTGGTGCTGGGTTGTGCTGGACAGGGTGGGCTTGTGCCAGGATCTGCAGCCAGAGCCCCGTCCTGGAGTCAGCTCAGCAGCAGAGTGAATTTTGGCACTGATTCATAAGCAGCCCAAAACAAGGACATTTTCCCCGTGTAACAGAAGAGCGGGGGAAAAGAGCTCCCTCGCATCCCTGGTGGCAGAGAAGGCACAGACCTTGTCCTTCTCAAACACAGAGTGAAGCCCTATGACTTTTCCTGGCTGTCCTTGCTCCTAGGCAAAGGTGGCCTGGACTGTCCTCCCTCACAAAAGCTGGTCGGGGAGGGCTGCTGGCCGGCATACATGCCCAGGCCTGGGTGGGGATATCCTCTCCCTCCCTTCCCAGCAGAGAGAAAAAAGGTTTCTTGAGCTCCTCGCTGCCCCGAGGGCCTGGTTGTGCCTGCAGCTGCAGCCCCGGCAGCTCTCAGAGCTGTTCTCTCAGCCTTGCCACTGCACCACCCAAAAGCATCTGCTGTCCCCGTGCTGCCAGGACACAGTGCGGGAGCACATTTTCCCCAGCTGGTTGCCATGTCTCCTGGTGGATCCGGGGCAGGAGGCGGCTGTGCTGGCCAAAGGCACGGGCATCACCAAGGCTAATCTTTGTCCTGTGGAGCCGGAGGCATCAGTTAGGACTCACCTGGCTGCATGCTCAGCGTGCAAACCAGCTCCTCCATCCCCATATTCATCTTCCTGGTGTGTTTCCAGCTCCTTTCTTCCTCTCCTCCCCACACTGTGAGCGAGGCTTGAGCCTCAGGTCTAGTGGAGGCAGTTCACCCTGCTTTCACAGCCTCTTGCTGTGCTTTGCACAGAGGCAGCTTGTCCAATGCTGGCCTGTGATCAGCATGGCCTCACTCCTACCCTCCAACATGCTGCGAAAGTGGCTCCGGTGCTCGGGGCGCCTCTGTTTTTTGGGGGCACATCGCCCATACTGGGCACCCCATATCAAGAAGGCTGCTGCCTCCAGGACTTGTGTGACTGCTCCCACAGCGGGATGCTTCTGCAGCTGCCAGCCTCGTCTCCCTGCTCCTTAATCTCCCTTATACCCCTTTTCCCCTTGAAGCAGATCTTCGTCCCTGCTCAGAGGACGCTGACAGCAGCAGCAGCCAGGCCATGGCTTGAAGTTGGGGCCCAAAAACCACAGGCAGAACCCCAGGCTCCTTCCCCCCAATTTGTGCAAGAGGCACAGCCACAAGTAACCCCTGTGGCAGTGGGGAATGTCGGGGGACACAGAGGCCCGGGGAGGTGAATTAACATCCTCAAGGTCCTTCTGAAGGTCGCTTTCCGATGGAGAATAGGTCCCCGTTTCCTGGCCTGCAGAAATCCTGCCACTGGCCCCACGCGACACAATGCCTCATGTTTTCCTCTTACTAACGTGTTCTTCCTTTCTGCCGGGTGTAAACAAGGGGGAGAGCTGTCCCGGCACAGCCCCGTGGTGGTCTGGGGTCTGCTAGTGCAAGGCCATGCGGAGGAGCAGGGTCTGCCATGCCCCCTGTCCCGGGGTGCGGCAGGGGCAAGGGCTGACGTGATTATTGCTGAGCAGCCATGAGTTGTGTCTCGGGGGAAGCGTCCAGCTGCTGTGTGCCAGCCATGCTGTAAGGATGCCCTGTGCTGGGATGTGGGGCTTTGCATCCGGGGTAGCTGATGGAGGCAAGTCATGGGGCTTAGCCTGATGGTTTCTCCTCCTTGGCATGCTGGGGAAGGCTTGGAGACCAGGCAGCATCTCGCAGGGTGACAGGCAGGAGGCATCTCCACCCACCCCAGTGTGAGAACGGGGCAGAGAGCCGCGCTTTCAAGGGGCATCCTGCATCCTGTTCCCCCAAGCTGGCCCTGGATGTTTGGCCTCCAGCCCTTTTCTGTGAAGCACCAGCTCTCCTTGTGCTCAGGGGGTGCCTTGACGCTAGCAAGGGGTCTCTGATGCCCGTGTGCTGCGTGGCTGCTGCTTCCTAGCAAGGCCAGCTAATAATATCCCGGAGGCTGTTCCCCTCCCCTTTTCCTTCCCCTGCCGGGGATAAACCAGCCCGATCTCTGCACAGGGAGCAGCGTGTGTGTGCTCCGGGCTGGCCGGGGAAGGCGAGGCCTCCTGTTCCAGCCTGAGACCTCCCCTCCTGCCTGGTGCTTACTGTAAACGTGTGCAAGATGAAACCCCAACCAGAAAACATTTCCTTCCTGTCCCTGTAAGCAGATCAGCCTCCTGCAAGTGCCACTCGGGGCCGTGGGGAGTTTGAAAGAGCTGCTTTTGCCAGAGCTTGGTCAGCAGGAGACCATGCGGGTGGTGGGAAGGGTGCTCCAGGGTGTTTGGGCTGTGGGGATGGGTCCCACTGGGCTGCAGCGGTGCAGGAGCTCATGGTTTGAGATCCTGTTTTTGGGGGGCATGGGGTGCTGTGCCCCAGAGCCACTCAGTATCGAGGCGCCAGTGTGCTGGCAGGTGGGGGGATGCTTTCAGGAGGGATGAGAATAGCTCATTGCATGGGTTTTTCTCAGAAAACCAGCCAGCTGATGGCAGAGCGGGGCTGGGGAGCAGGAAGCCTGTGGGTGGGAGGTGTGGGGAGGCGAAAGGTTGTGCTCGCCTCCTTGGTCCAGGGCTCCTGGTGCATTAAAATTCAGTCGCTGTGACTTCAGGCCCGTCTCCAGCAATGTGCTGGGACACAGATCTCAATGGGGGCCCTTGATCCTGGTCCCTGGGCTGAGCTGCAGGTGTCTGGAGCCATTCCCGCAACAGGCATCTGCGCTTCGCAGCTTCCTCGCTCCGGTTCCACCTTCCTCCTCCTCCTCGCCCTTCCTCCCCCTCGTGCTCTGAGCTGCTCCCTCCGTTCTGGCTTTCCGGTGGCTGCAAACAATGTCCTTATTCACTCGGTGGCTGGGATTTGGCGGCGAGGGAAAGGCCTGGGCGCAGAGAAGGAAGGAGGGAGGCAGAGAAGCAAGCGCGCCTGTCCTGGGCCAGCCGTCCAGCTGTGGTTAAAGGCACCCTGTGGGGCAGTCTGGCTCCCTGCTCCCCCCAGTTTCCTACGGGAACAAGGGCCGTGTGCTCTTGTGGTTTGTCCACCTGCCCTCCTCTTGTGCCCTCCTCTAGTAGCCTCCAAACCCACGGCCAGTTTCAGCCCAGTTTATTGGGAATTAGCATCCTGGAAGCATCCTGCAGGTCAGTGTGCAGGAACATGATTGCTTTTGTGGGGTGGAACAGCCCTGAAGGATGCACAACCCTTATTAAGCATCAGAGAAGCTGCATGGGCTTCATTTCCCCCGTGAACACAGTAAGACTTTTCAGTGCTCCCATTCTCATTTAAAACCAGAGCTGCTCAGCAGTTTTAGTGAAGCTGCTAGGCTCCTTCCTGATCCTGCTGGGAGTCGGGCAGGGGCTGGTGAGTGCTTGAGCCCCTGGGGAAGGGGTGCTGCAGGCTCTTCCCTGATGGCTCTCCCCGGGAGGCACGCAGGGACCCTGGCCATCCTCGGAGCAGGTGAAACCTTGGGGCATGTCGTGGGATTTTGCTGCCCCAATGCCAGAGCCAGGGCCATGGTCTGCTGGGGGCTTTCGGAGGTGGGATGAGGAGAGTGCTGGGCTCCAGGCAGTCAGGGGGATAATCCGCCCTTATCACAGGCTCAGCAGCGACCGCAGACTTAGCCCTGTCCTTCAGGAGAGGACAGTGGTGAGACCAGCCTGAGACAAGCCAGGGAGACATCTTGCCTGCAGATTTTTCCCTGCCTGGGAGGTCTCGGGTGGGTGTGGGCTCCTTCCCACACCCCAGTGCCCCCCTTTGCAGTGGCAGGTTGCCCGGCTGGCTGAGCTGGACGCATGCATGTAACGCAGCTGACGCTTGTGGTGCTGCAGCCCTATAATGACTTTTGGATGAGGAGCCCAGATGCCCGGTATCATTCGAGCTGTTAAAGTCTTTATTACCAACTTTCTGTCGTGCGGTTGCAGGCGTTTAATCTTGCAGAAGCTCTGTCGAGGCAGTCCTGTCGCCTGGCAGACGTCCCCTGCCTGGGGGGCTGGACGTGTCCCATGCTGGAGCAGCCGCTGGGCAGGTTCGGGGGGGATGGACGGGGAGGTGCAGTAAGGTGTATGTGGGGCGAGGATGGTTTCCCCAGCGGTGGTTTCCTCCCAGCAAGCGCTGGGCGGGTAGTGAAGGTCAGCAAGCCTTTCCCCAGCATGATCCCGCGGGGACCAGCTGTGCGCGTCCTCCCTGGAATGAGACCTTGCAGCGCGTGCTTTGCATCCCGCAGAGACGGCCCTCCAAGTAGCATTACTGTCCCAGTGCGTCACCTTGGTACACCGAACCCATCCAACTTGCCATGATTGCTCCCCGGGATGCACCCTGCTCCACTGGTGGTGGGGCTTCTGATCAGTGAGCAAAGGATAGCCTCCACTCATTTCTCCTTCCGCTTTCAGCAGTCCTGCTCCTGCGCAGGGTTGATGCCCACGACATGTTTGCAGAGAGCCCCACTAACCTCCTCTTAGGGCTCAGCCTCCCCTTGCCTTTATATTTTTTCCGTGAGGAGGGGGGGAGATTACACACAACTCCAGCAGAATAAACTGGTGTCCAGCAACTAGCCCCATCTCGCTGTGGCCTACAGAGTTGGTTGGGGTGGAGCAGCCACTTACCCTCGCTGCAGATTAACTTATTAATTAATTAGATGAGTTCACTCTCAGCTGGGGTTGGAATACAGTGCGTTTTTGGCGGCCGTTTCACAAACTGGTGGCGTGTCTCTGAAAAGACAAACTGGGATTATGGAGTTGCTTGGAGCCCAGGAAGGGCGTCTGTAACGGAGGGAGCTGCAGTTCTCCCAGCATCAAGGTCATGCATGAAATATGAGAAATTGCCCTGAGAAATTCTGATCCTGGAGAAGGAGGAGGAGGAGTTCATGACTTCAGAAATACCAGATTTGGGAGGGGATGGAAGGGGAAGGGATATATTTTCCTTTTCAAAATACCTAAGGAATTCAGGCTGTGCTGCAGAGACAATGAGATTTTGCCCCTCGGTGCCAGAAGGGGTAGTTCATACCGTGTGTCTTGTTAAGGTTTCGATTGCCGTGGGTGAAAAGCTTTCCCATCCTGCTGCAATCCCAGGCACGTATGGTTTTTAACCACCCTAAAATCAAGAGAATGGCTCAAATGTGAGATTTAAAGAAAACACTGCATGTCCTCTATTCTCTCTGATTTCTATGGCTTTAGGTTAGATTTTGGTCACTTTTTCCAACTCTGAGGTGCTATTAAGTTATTTATATGTATTTATGTATATATTTGTGATTTCACATAATTGTATGATTCCAGGAGTGGAGCACCCTGAGGTTTGTTACAAAACACAAAGGTTGGCAGCTCTGCCATGGCAGCTGCAGGGCAGTGGAAGGGGACGATGGTACGTGCATGTCTGGAGCTGTTGGGTCCATCCCTTGGGATCCCTCACACTGGTGGGGCTGGCAGGGTGGCCTGCACTTGCCCGGCATCTGGCAGCAATGGGAAAACGTGCTTTTCCCCACGAGAGCATCCCGGCAGCATTGGAGGGAGGCAAGCAGACGCTGCTGCGGGGTGGCTCCACGTCAGATGCCTGATGCATACGCTGGGGCGGGATGGGGATTTGGCCTCTGTGCCCGGTGAGCTGTGGGCCTTGGATCCCATCCCGCGTTTTTCCCTGGCCCTGCCCCAGCTGATGGCCAGGGGAGGTGGGCAGGGGACCCAGCTGCTCCCGGGGGCCCCCTCGGCCATCCTCCTGGCGGGCTGGTGCGGGGTGGGTCTGGCTGCTCGCAGCGGAGACGGCAAGTCTCTGCCAGCAGGGAGGGAGGCATAGGGAAGGGCTTGGTGCGAAGGCTTGCTATGTCTTTTGGCTCTCCAGCTTGAAGAGCGAGAAACAGCCTGTGCTGCAAGACCTGCCCCGGCTCCTGGGCTTGATTGGCCTCCTGCAAGCAGGGATGTGGGAATGCATCTCCTTCCCTGGAGCGGGCGCTTTCCCATCAGTCGACTGCAGTTTTGCTGGGGAAATTCCAGCCTGTGGGTGCTGGGGCAGAATCCAGAGCCGGGTGCACTGTGCTCCACACCAGGCCTCTGCAGAGGGATGTTGCAAACCGTATTTCCAGCCAGCAGTGCTTGAGAGCACGTCATGTTGACGTGCACCTGCCTGTGCCACTGCTGGAGCAGGTTGCTGCCCACCGCTTCCCTGCCCGGCCGCATAGGGCTGCTGCCTGCCTGCCCAACAGCTCTGCCTGGTGCTGGACCCAAAACCCTTGCTGAGCCCCCAGAAAAGCCACCAGCAATCCCTGGTCCGGCTGCCAGCACAGGACCTGGGATGTGGTTCCTGCCTGTGCCCTTGGCTCTCTCCAAGCAAGCGGTGTTGCACCGGCTCGCCGGAGCTCAGTTCCCACCATATTTAAGGTGGGAGTCGGTTGCAGCCTCCTATCTCCACAGCAGCGCAAGTAACAACCCTTTTATGATGAAAAGATTAGATTTTTAATATATGCATCAAGTCTTTCTCCATGTGGATGCTCCCACCTATTCAGCTGGTCATAAAAACAGCAGCAGCAGTGTCCTTGGATGCCTTGCTTGCAGGCCCATGTGCTTCTGCATGCACGCGCCAGCGAACATGCCCCCTTGCCTGGGGGTCCACGTCACTGTTGCTGCGCCTCGGACCCTGTTTCAGTGGATGCGCTGTCTGTCTGTCCGTCTGCATGTGTGTGCGTGGGTTGGTGGGCACTGAGCACTCATGTGGAGTGTGACTGTGAGTGGGAAGCTGGGTTTTTTAGCTCCCCATTATTATTACTGGTAGGAGCCCAGCAGCAGTGAGGCTGGAGGTGCCCGAGACCTTATGAAAAACAACGGGAGGGAGGAGGCTTCGCCTTCCTGCTCCTGAATTCAGTCGGAGGTGACAGCCCTTCCCTGCAATGCAATTAATCCCAGCAGTGCCTCTGCCACCCTCCCCCTCCCGCCTCATCCAGGAATTAATTACTTGATTATAAATCCCTGAGCAGTGGTTTATAATAGCAATAATCCCCTCAAAATTCATCCTGACTGCCTGTTTCTTCCCACCTTGCCCCCATCATTGAGAATCTCTAACGCCACGTCTCCATGCCAGGCGAAGTCCTTCTCCTTGACCCACCAGTATGGTGGCTTTCCCCCAGGATAACTGTAGTGAGGAAGAATGAGGAGTTCATTTTGAGGGGTGTTTTGGGAAGCCCTGCCCCTGCTTGCAGGGGTAGCACCCTTCTGTCATGGGCAGTGGGTTTCATCATGGCCGGGGAAGGGTGCAGGAGCGAGGTGCTCGCGCTGATTGCTGGGGATAAGGTTTTGTCCCACTTACGAGCCTGGTGGCCTAGGCCCAGCCCTGAGGAGTGGGGGCCAGGGGCTGGCAGCGTGGTGGGGGGAGGCTCCGTTCCTCCTCTCTCTGTCCCTCCCAATTACGCTGACACTGGCTCTGGGGCTTGTCACGGAGGCGGGGAAGGGAGAAAGGATTTGGCATGGCGTACGGGGGTGCGAGGGGGTAGCGATGTCTCAAGGGAGCCTGCCGGCAATGGGTGATGGGCACTGAAACCGTGCTGCCATAGTAGGAGATGAGCCTCTCCATGTCCCCCCCAGGGTCTCCAGGGCTTGGCAAGGGGCTGTGCCCATCCAGGGTACCCAAGTCAAGGTCCCCAGCTGATAAGGCAGCCCTACACACACAGCCCCTCTGCGTGGCCA
Organism: Phaethon lepturus; assembly: GCF_000687285.1. Classification (NCBI taxonomy): domain Eukaryota; kingdom Metazoa; phylum Chordata; class Aves; order Phaethontiformes; family Phaethontidae; genus Phaethon; species Phaethon lepturus. Next base: position 8,600 of record NW_010528774.1, on the reverse strand, counting down.
TTGAAATAGCAAGGTTTACACCTCTAGCAGCCACGTGTGGGCTTTCAGCTCGCCGATGGCATCCTGCTGGGAAGAAGCCTTGTCCCTTCAAAACCACATGGGCAGAGCTGGTGCCAGTGTCACCGAAGCTTCCTGGTGTATGTGGCCACCAGGCTCTGATGCCTGCTTTTCTCTCCTGTTGCTGCAGAAGATGCTGATGAAGCAGCAGGACCGCCTGGAGGAGCGGGAGCAAGACATCGAAGAGCAGCTCTACAAGCTGGAATCAGACAAGCGGCTGGTCGAGGTAACTGGTGCTTCACCCTGCTGCAGCCAACCCTGGGGACTGTCACCCCATGGCACAATGAGGACAGGCTCACAGGGCATAGGGGCCAGATGGGCAGGGAGCAGGGAGGACACGCAGCGGGAGAGCAGCTGCCCAGACCTCCTGTCTCAATTCCTGTCCTGGCAGTCGTACTTTTGGGGATGAAATGTGTTTGGGGCTGCCCTACACCCTCGTGAGTCCTGGGGTGAGTTGGGAGGCAAGGAGCAAGGCTGTCCTTAACTATCAGGTGCCCCTTCCCCTCCTCAGCTCAGCGCAGTATTCCCCGGACCACCCACTTCATCCTGAGTGGAAGGGGAGAGTCTGGAGATGGGAGATCCCCAGATAGACCACTGAAATACTCAGGAGGTGGAAGAGATGCAAACAAGTGTTTTGGTGGGACACGGGTAAAACAAAATCAGCTCATGGTCCTTGGAGCCCCTTGGCCTCCCAGAGCATGGAGGGAAGGGCTCTGGAGCATGATGTGACCCCAGCCTGGAGTGAGGATGAGGACGATGATGGGGATGGGAATGGGGATGAGGATGGTGATGGGCAAGCTTTTTCCAGGGAGCACCTCTGCCTCAGTGGTGCAGCAGGTTGTTGCTTGGCATTAGCTTTCCGGAGGCCATCCCCACCTAGACCCCAGGAGATAGGTCCCAGGGATCTGCTGGATTAGCCAAACCTCCACAGTGGCCCTGTTGGATCTCCAGCACATAGGAGTCCCATGTGGCAGCTGACTGCAGGGTTTGGTCTGTGTGGGCATTGCAGGAGAGCAGAGCTGTGGTGCAGCTCAGGGTCACAGCCACCCCTGTTGGGGAAAGGACCCATGTGTCCTGGGGCATCACAGTGGAGGTGTGATGATAAGAAGCTGAACCTGCTCCTCTCCCCCAGGAGAAGGTGAACCAGCTGAAGGACGAAGTGCGCCTGCAGTATGAGAAGATGCACCAGATCTTGGACGAGGACTTGCGGAAGACCATGGAGATCCTGGACAAGGCCCAGGCGAAATTCTGCAACGAGAATGCGGCCCAGGTCCTCCACCTCAATGAGCGCATGCAGGAGGCCAAGAAGCTCCTCAGTTCTGTCCAGGTCATGTTCGACAAAACTGAGGACATCAACTTCATGAAGGTGAGATGAGCTGCCTGTACCGGGGCTGGGATGGGGGCTGTGGGGAGGTATGGTTGCGCAGGGAGCACTGGGGAGGCGTGGCCATGGTGGGGAGTGGGCTGGGGGCACTGACAGGGCTAGCTGATGCCTGCAGAGGGCTCAGCAGTGGGAGAAGGCGAGGAAGAGCTGGGCAGGCTCAGTGTTGGCCTCAAATGAGGAGGTGCTGTGGCTGGAGATGGGTCAAGGGCAGCCCGTGCTGGGGGGGGAAGGGGCTTCACACCCCTGGTCAGCTTGTCACCTCCTGGGGGGCCACAGAAGGTGACACCAGAAAGAGAGGTGGCCGCTGGGGCAGGAACTGGCTTCACTGATGAGAGCTTATCCTTCCTCTTCTAGAACACCAAGTCTGTGAAAATCTTAATGGACAGGTGAGTGTGGCGGGGCAGGCATGTTTGGGGGGAAGGGGGACTGTTGCAAGGGTGACAACAGCACAATGTCTGGAGGAGGAGAAGGGCCAGGGTTGCTACAGGGCCTGGGGGAGGCAAGCTCCATGCCTTAGTTTCCCTCTGTGTCTGGGAGGATGAAAAAATCCCCAGATTTCCCCCTTGGACTAGGGGAAACAGTGGTGTGCTTGTGGAAGAGCAGAGCTGGGACCTGCCACCCCAGCCAAGGTGGGACCAGCTGCGTTGGGGCGCAGGGCTCAGTCCAGCTCTTCTGGGGCAGAGGCAGGGCAGGGGGTTAAAACCAGTGCTAGTGGAGCAGAGGCGAGCTGGGGTGGCCATGGCGGGGATGCAGGGGCTGTGGGAGGTGTGCCGTGGCATGGGACGTTCACAGCAAAGCTGGACGGGGAAGGTCCTGCCCATTAGAGCGCGCCAGCTTGCTGCCCAAGAGAAGGGGTTTGACCCCAGGAGGGTGTGGGGGAAGGACCCATCTGACCCTCCCCTGAGTGTACCTTGTCCCTCATGCCTCTCCTCTCTGCCCGCTGTCCCCAACAGGACACAGAACTGTACAGGTGGTAGCCTGCCCCCACCCAAAATTGGCCACCTCAACTCCAAGCTTTTCCTGAACGAGATCGCCAAGAAGGAGAAGCAGCTCAGGAAGTTGCTGGAAGGTGGGTGAAGCCTGAGGGGTGCGGGGGTGCATGGGACCTCCATACCTCCTGTATCCATAGCTGGATGCCCTGCAATCCCAGTACAAGAGGATGGGGAGAGCTGTTGGGGTGCAGGGACCCCTGGGAACCCCTCTGCGGTCAGCAGGGGCGTGAAGATGCTATGAAGCCAGCTCCTGGCTCTCCCCAGGACATTTCCCTCTGCTTGTGAAATGGCTGTGTTTTGGGGTGACACAGCAAAGGGGCTGTCCATTTTCAGGAAAAGTCAGTGGAAAGTTGGGGGTTGGCGCCTGTGCAGTCATGGCCAGGGGCCGGCATCGTCCTGTAGCCCCCAGCCCATGCCTGGAAGCAGACCACATCTTGCAGAGGCTTCCCAGTACTCTCTCCTTGGGGGATTTGGGTTTGTGACCCAGGCTGTCCTGCTCTGATCCTGTTATGGACCATGGTCATGAGCTGTGCATGGGCTCAGTCTGTGCCCATATTTGCAGAGCAGTGCTTGGGGCCACTCAGCCTGCCAGCAAGGTTGCAGAGCAGAACCTGCAAATTCACCTGTGCACAGCTCTGTGCCCAGTTTGCCGCTGCCGGGGAGGGCCAGGGGATCTGCTGCTCGTGCAGGGCTGGAGCACAGGTCTTGGGACTTCGCTGCGGGTTCGGACCAGCAGCTGGAGCACCCTGGAGCTGTGCTGTGCCGTGCTTGACGCAGCCCCCCTCTCCTGTTCCCCTCCGCAGGTCCTCTGAGCACCCCCGTCCCCTTCCTCCAGAGCATCCCCATGTACCCCTGCACCGTCAGCAACTCCGGCGCGGAGAAGCGCAAGCACTCCACCGCCTTCCCCGAGGGCAGCTTCCTCGAGCCATCGTCTGGGACTGTGGCGAGCCAGTACATGAGCCAGGGCGCTTCGGCTGGCGAGGGGCAGTCCGCACAAGCCATGGTGCCTTGTAGCTCCACGCAGCACATAGTTGGACTTCCCAGCGGCCCGCAGCCAGTGCACTCGGGCTCCGTCTTCAACCCATCTCACTACCCCAACACCACGTCATCTCAGCAGTCCGTGCTCTCCCAGTACGGCGGGCGCAAAATCCTTGTCTGCTCCGTGGATAACTGTTACTGTTCCTCCGTGTCCAACCACAGCGGGCACCAGCCCTACCCGCGGTCGGGGCACTTCCCCTGGACGGTCTCCTCGCAGGAGTACTCCCACCCGCTGCCGCCTGCCCCTGCCGTCCCCCAGTCACTCCCGGGACTTGCCGTGAGGGAATGGATTGACGCATCCCAGCAGCACGGGCGGCAGGATTTCTATAGGGTCTACGGCCAGCCATCTGCGAAACACTACGTCACCAGTTAACCGTCACACTCTCTGGAGAGTCCTGCTCGATGACGCATTCGGAGAGAAAAGTCTGGTTTGGTTTGGCTTTTTTTTTTTTTTCTTCCCCCTTTTAAATCAAACCCAATTTTTTCCCTGCCTCACACCCCTCCAGGATTTTGGGGAGGGTTGTTCTCTCATCTCTCTCTTTTTTGGTTTTTTTTTTGTGCTTTTAAGATGAAATAATAATGGGTTTTTTTTCCTTTTAATTCCTTTTTTTAATTTAATTTTGGAAAGTCCTTCCTGCCCCTCACTGGGAAAAGACGAGGGAGAAATTACTGAGAAGAAATTGATGGGGATTTCAGTCGGGCATCTGGGTCTGTGCGTTGCGCTCTTCCTCGCTCCTCTCTGCCTTTGGAAAACTTCAGAAGGGACAATGGCACCTTCTCTCTTTCCATTTTTCCGAGTTCATTTTTTCTGGTTTGCTTCAGTTTTTCCCCTTTCCCCACCCCCGTCTTTCCCTTTTTAAAAAGAAAAAAAGAAAAAAATCTATCATTGATTCAGTATGAAACGATACTTGTAGATTTTGGGTTTGTTACTTTTTTTTTTTTAAAGGCTGATTTTTTTTTTTTGTGTTATGAGGCCACTTCTCATGCATATTGGCATTTTTTTTTCCTTCGTTCAGAGATTTGTAAATACACAATGGCAGGAAATTTAATGCACAAAAAAAGGGAAAAGAAACTTAAAAAAAGAAAAAAAAAAACACGAATAAATAAATAATTAAAAAAAATCTGTTCTAGTTTTCAGGAGGGGAAGTGTGGCCGAAATGCACCCCCTCCTGCGTATCGCTGATGCAACTTCCTGTAACAAGCACTTTGTATAAAAAAAAAGTGGACTTCCTGCTATAAGGCACAGGTATTTATTCTGTAACCGATTTTAGAACACACACACACACAAAAAAATATTCAAATAAATGTGATCACTTAGTGCAAACGCCTTGCTCTGCTGCAGCTCTTCCCCTGGGAATGCCAGCTCTGGCGGGAGGCTCCCACCTACTTTCGGAAGCAACCGCTCCCGGGTCCCATCGGTGCCCAGCCCGTGACGGGGATTTTTCTGGCGGGGCTGTTTTGGGGGGAGCAACTACGGCCAGGGGTCGCG
>NW_010528774.1:2198-3609 GCF_000687285.1 Phaethon lepturus | reverse complement strand
TGTCCCGTGTCCCAGCCCCATGGGGAGGGATGCCGGAGCCGTGGCTCTCCGCCGGCTCCCTCCCAGCCAGTGAGGATGTGAGTCAGGCGCGGAACCGGCCGGGCCGCATCCTGCCCACAGCCTCCAGAACAATCCCCATTGTGGGATGGGGATGGGATCGGGGACGGGGACGGCAGCTTTCCTGCCTCTGCCGCCATCCACTGTGCTGGCCGTGCTGCAGCCCCAGCAGCTGGCCCTCGAGGCTTTGTCCCCACCTAAAGCCCCACTGCCCCGTGGGGCTCTGTGGGTGCTGGCAGCACCCGGGGCTGATTTTGGGGACACTCCGTGCTCAGGCAAGGAGGAAACCTTGGGCCAGGGTGTGCAGCGGGACTGGGGCTGGCCTGGCGGTGGCTGTGCAGGGATGAGCTCGTCATCTGCGGAAAGCGGGGCTGACTTTATAAAGCAGAGCAGCGTCTTAGAGGCATTAGGGTTTTTCCATGGCTCTCTTCAGGCTTGGCTTCCTGTATTTTTTGCCTGGTTGCAAAAAGTCCCTGGTTTCGTTCTGGTCTGGATTCCACCTGCACTGCTTCGGTGGGAAACGGGGAGAGAGTCCCAGTGAGCTGAAAACCAGGGAGGCAGTGGGTCTGAGGGAAGGGGGACCCTCGCACCCAGCTCCCCCCATTCCACCCCGAGGGAGGCGGCAGCAGATCCCTTGCCAACAGGGCCCCTGTTCCAGGCAGTGCTGGGGAGGGGGGAGCCAGCACCCCCTACCCCGTGTGCTCCGGCCACCCTCCGGTCGGTGCCGCCCTGCTCCAGGAGCAGAGGCCGGCGGCTTGGCCCCACTGCCCTGCTGGGCTCTTCCCAACCCATCCTGTTCAGAGGCTTCAGGAAACACCCAACCCATTGGGGTATTTGGGGGTTTGCTTCTCAGTCACAAGCAAGGCACCCCAGGGTGGCAGGAGGGAGCAGGTTGCTCCCAGCCTCCCCGCAGGGACCCTGCGATGTCCCCCCCGTGTCGGCGTGGCCGGCTGCTGAGTGACATCCCTTTCCATGGAGGGATGCTCAGGAGGGGTCCCCAATGCACAGCCAGGGCCTGCCCCCACCCCAGGGTGCTCCTCAGCCATGGCCCCCATGCTTGGTGCACCCAGGTTTGCCCTCCCAGCTGTCCCCATCATCCTCTTCCTCCTTGGCACAGCTGTCTTCTCCCAGGAGAGGTCGGCGTGGCCGGCTGCTGAGTGACATCCCTTTCCATGGAGGGATGCTCAGGAGGGGTCCCCAATGCACAGCCAGGGCCTGCCCCCACCCCAGGGTGCTCCTCAGCCATGGCCCCCATGCTTGGTGCACCCAGGTTTGCCCTCCCAGCTGTCCCCATCATCCTCTTCCTCCTTGGCACAGCTGTCTTCTCCCAGGAGAGCGCGCAGCTGCCGAGCCT
>NW_010528774.1:1318-1966 GCF_000687285.1 Phaethon lepturus | reverse complement strand
CGGGGAGGAAGGTGACAGCCCCCCCGGGGTCACCCCACGGAGCGACGGGCGGAATGCGTGCCCTTGGCCCCGCTGGGTGAACGGTGTCCGGGCTGCCAGGAGGGGAAGCGCCGGCGCTGGATGCTCAGCGGGGTTTTATTGATGGATGGCTGTGTCCGGGGGGTGGGAAAAGCAGGGGGGGCAGAGGCACATCCATAAACAGCTCGAGTTGTGAATGGAAAGAGACGGATTAGGAGCCGGGTGAAAACATGTCACACGGCGGAAAGAAAAATGAGCAGCTGGGCCAGACCAAATTGGTGTCTGATGAAGGACGTGGGGCCTGCTGGAAAAAGGATCCCGGGGCCGGCGGTGCTGCTCGGCGGAGGCTGATGGGGAACAGCTGGAGCTGGACATGCACATCTGGCAGAGCAGGGTGAGGAGAGAGGTGGCAGCGGCGGGAAACACGGGCCCCTTTTTTTTTGGAGAGAGGTGGCAGCGGCGGTAACCATGGTCCCTCCAGCCACCGCACTCGGGGCACGGGGCTGCGGCTCATCCCCCGGATCGGTGCGTCAAGAGGGGCTGATGCTTCGTTTTCAGGTTGATCCCGGGGAGGGGGTGGCAGCGCCGCGGCCCATCCCTTGGCAGGGACGTACCCGGTGGGGCTCAGGC
>NW_010528774.1:0-1223 GCF_000687285.1 Phaethon lepturus | reverse complement strand
TGGGGCTCAGGCTCTACCGTTCATGCGAGGGGTCTCCAAGTGGAGGAGTGGCTGCCTTATCCTCCATTTGCATACATGTAAATAAGCAATCAACATAATGAGGGCGAATGCAAACCAAGCTCTCAGTTTGCAACTAAGTCCTATTTTTAACCTTGGAAAAGGGTTTCGGCAGGGAGCTGCAGGCCCGGCTGCGGTACCTGTCGCCACGTCCGGCTGTGTGGGTGCTCGCACCGATCCCTCGCCCCAAAGTGTTGCTGACCCCACGGCCACCAGTGGGTCAGTACTCACCGCCCTCTGCTCCTGTTACCTGAGGAAACAGAAATCCCACATCTTTGCAGAAATCCGGACATCACGCCCCAGCTCACGGGAGCCTTTTTGGGCAGCTCTCACTGAGCCTCCTGGTCCCGCTTCGAGCAGGGGTGCGTGCCCGGGGAACCCCCCCGGCGCCCTGGGAGTGCTTAAACATGAGGGGTATATTTAGACGGCGTCAATTTAAGTTTGCACATCAACCTTATAAATATGAAAGCCCATCTTGGGGAGATGTTCAAGATACTTCATCAGCCCTTGGAAAATATGCAGGAATATTAATTAGCCAGATTTGGGTATTATCTCGTAATGAATAAATGAAGAGACTCGCTGCCTAAGATGAATCACTAGCGGCTCATTTTTTGGTGTTGTTTTTTTTTTTAGGAAAAGTGTGTTTCTAAGGTAATTCGCTCCTTATAACCCAAGGCCCTTGGAGGCGCTGAGGGGATGCAGCCGTGCCGGGGACAAGCAGTGTGGGACACCTCGGGTGCCTCTTACACAGATGGCTGGTGTTGTAGGCCCCCCCCATTCATCCCCAGCTGGCTGCAGTACCTCTGGGGACAGAGGGACAGGGACAGGGTTGGACCCAGCTGGGGCAGCCCCAAGGCCCAGGATGGAAGCCGAAAGTGCAGCCTTAGTTCTTAAAAACTTATTTTTGACTTCTTTCCCTCCCGCCCTCCATCCTCCCCTCCCACCCTCCTGCTCTGCTCCCCCACTGCTTCGCTCCCTCCAGCCGGGCCAGGACGGGAACTTCCCGGTTGCTGTAGAAACCCAGATGAAGGACACGCTTCAAACGAAAATGCCAAACATGAAATGGCTTTGTGTGTGCCCGGACAGTGCTTTGCCATGCCGGGATATGGTGACATTGGGGTCCTTCTTTTGGGGCACCTGCGTGGCTGGGGGGGCTGCGGGGCCGG
>NW_010528773.1:0-3152 GCF_000687285.1 Phaethon lepturus | reverse complement strand
GCTGCCGTCCGTTTCGGTACATCCAGCAACTGCCGCTTTCCCTGGGCAGGGTAATTTCCACAACTGAGACAAGCTGTTGAGAAGCCTTAAAGTATCAAAGGCTGGGAGATCGAACAGGGGTGAGGAATTTTGATGCCAAATCCACTCAAAGTAATTAAAAAAAAAAAACAACCCTCAGTGTTGTACCTGAGGAGAAAAGGTGATACTGGCACTGGCCTGCACCACTTTTACCCTTGCTGCTGTCCCCTGCAGCCACAGGAGCTGTGGTCCAAGGGTAATAACCACATCCCTAGTTTTGACATGCGTTGGTTTTGAAAGCTGTCGGTCTTCCAGCCCCAAGGACTGATGGCCAAGACATGTTTTAAGGGGAGAAACGAAGGTCCCTCTTTTCAGTATGCCGTATTTACTACATACCTTTGTAGATACATTATGTACCAGCAGTTCCAGTCTTTAAAGGTAGGCGTGCTGGATCTTTTCTCTTCATAGAAGATGCATTTTGAGGAGTATGTTGTTGAAGCTTTACTAATGAGAGTTTTCCTCTGCAAAACGAGAACAAAATATTTCTCGTTACTGTAAAGTGTGACAAATCGAACCTGGCACATATAACTGGTTCACTAGCTGCCCTTCTGCCAGCCTCTCCATATGGCCTCCTTGACAGGCATTTGCAAGTTGTCTCTTTGAAGCAGTGTATCTACATACAAGTCAAAGTTTTATGTGTTTTCCATTTTCAGCAAGGTATGAGTGGAATACACTACTTCTAAAAATTCTCTTTTGAACTATAATTTACTGTATATTTTATCTGTAGTAAAATAACGACCACAGTTACTCTCCATTTATATTCACTATAAGGACCATAAAGCGTGCGATGTGGAGCGTGAGGATACTTGTTGTATGAAATCCATATCCACATGAAATTGCATTTTTATAAATTAATTTATGGTTTTAATTTGACTCTGGATCATACATATATACACACAAAGAGAGAACACACTAGCTCGCTTGCAGAAATAAGAATGATCCACTAGCCATCTTGTGAAAGACTGAGAGTTTGAAGTCAGAGGAGGTCAAGCTAGGCAAACTCTCCCGGTTGGTGAAAGGGTGGGAAGTAGCACATTCAATTCCCCTCTTGCATTCATGGCACTGCCATCCAGCACTCACTCAAACCCTCCTTAGCAGCTTTCTTCATTTTACCCAAATTAAGATTAAATTAAATTAAATACCCAAATTAGGATTAAGATCTCCATTTCATCTCTTCTTCATTTCACTCTCTCCATTTCTGCCCACCTCCCACACTCATCCCCAGTGGTGTCATTTCCCAGCCAATTACCCAGCTGCACTTACCCTTACACATTCTTTATCCTCATCTTCTCAGTTGACTGAAGCCTTCGTTGATTGAAGAAATGGTTCACAGACCTTTATCAAGTCTCACTGCCTTTGATTTTTTTTTGTTACATCTTCTTTTTCTGACTATTATCTGTTTTCTTCCCCCTACAAACTTTTCAGCCTTCCCATAGTATTCTTCACCATGCCTTACTATTTGCTTTTGGCCTTCCCTCTCTGCTTTCTCTTTTCTTTCTGTAATGCCCCTGATTGCTGATGCTCTTGTGTTTGTTTCTTCTTTGCCCTTGCCTCTTCATTTTCTCTCATTATCAAACCCCAGACATGACTCAGTCTCAACATTGGCTTTCTTTGGCTCTGCTTTTGCATTGTTGAGTGCTTCAAGAGGAAAGCTGTTGACCTGGCTGATTCCTGTGACAAATCTGTTTTCCTAACATGCAGCTCTAATTTCTATCCCATTTTTCCCAATACAATGGGAACCTATGCATAAAGCCTGCTGTCCTCACTCTCTGCATAGAATTCAAAACATTTCCTTTGGGAAACATTTTCTCACCTCATCTTTTCCATCTCTTTTGCTTGCCTTCCCCTTCTGCCAGTGCCCTGACGTTCTACCTCTTCCAGATATTCCTCTTCTCCTCTCCTGTGCTAAATGAACATATTCCCCTTCACATCACACTATCCCCCTTTCACACACATTCACTTTTCCTTCCTTCTCTTTAACCTTTTAATCTAGTTATTGCTCTTGCACTGCAGAAATACTTTAATGTCTTCTGTGCAGAGAGGAAGGACCCACTTCTCTATCCAACTTGTTTCAGATTATTGTCCCGTATTCTTTCTCCCTTTCACAGACAGACTCCATGAACAGTGTTCGGGGCTCCTCTGTTACATGGTCTGTAGTCTGCCTGCAGATCTTTGTGCTCAGTTGTCACCACTGTTATTGAAGCACCTAAAGAATTCCTACCTAAATCAAATTCTGCTTAATCTGTCAATGTCTTTCAACAATAGTCTTCCTGACATCTTTTCTTTGCTTGGTCCAATGACTTCTACAGGCTTCTCTAACCATTCTTTCAGCCTGTTTGTCAGTAGATCCACTACAGGTTCTCCATCCTTGGTTTTTCAGGGGTGCCACAGCACTATCACCTTTTCTTCCTTTTTCTCTATGCCTTATCACTGGATAATCTTATTCCAATAAAACTACAATCTCTCAGTCCTTAATTCGGATTTACCTTCTGACCAAATAAAGCCCCCCTTGCTGCCTTAGCCACATGCCGAGTTTAATCTCAGTCCCAGTCTCTACTAGCTCTTTGCTTGTCTGCTGGCCACCCCTTACTCTGCCTGTCCCTCAGCTGGGATACGAACCTTTGATTTTGATCTCGCTCTAGTCCCTCCCACGGTGGCAACCCTGAAAATCTGGGGCTCAGGACCTTCTGCACAACCTCTGTGTATGATGATCCACACTCTTGCGCACAGGCAAACCTGTTTGCTTGCTCCCCACGTGCACAAATCCAGTGCTATAGCCCCAGCTCTTTCAGCCAAGACCCTGCCAAATTCAGATGCGAAGGTGACCCGATCACGTCCCCCTTCCTTTGCACCCCCTTCCCTTCTCGGCCTTGAACTTCTCGTGTGCCCCGCAGCCAGGCCTGCCTTGTGTTCCCTCCCCGCGGCCCCGGGTCCCCTCCCGCCCAGCCGGCAGCCACGGACAGCCCCGCGTCCCCACCGTCCTTCCTACCCGGGAGACGCATTTTGCCCTCGAACAGGCACCACCCGTCCTCCACGCTACCTGTGCCCTCCTTGCCAGCACGTACGGCGCGAGG
>NW_010528772.1:0-975 GCF_000687285.1 Phaethon lepturus | reverse complement strand
TGCAAAGCCTCCTCTCCTGGGCTCACGCCGCGCTGGTCGTGGCCAGCACGCCCCGGCCCGAGGTGCAAAGCCAGGCACGTCCCGGCGGGCAGCGGAGGTCCCGTCCCCGCAGAATGACGTGCCAGATGCTGCAGCCGCTGCGGGGGACGTGGGGAGCCCCAGCCGGCACTTGGCCGGCGGAAGCCCAGCCCTGCCCTGCCAGGCTCCGGCTGTAAATAACAGCCCGTCCAGAGCTAAACACGGCCGCCGCGGGAAGCGTTGGGTGAGCCAGATAATCTGCAGGCAAAGGCTGTGACCGTCCGCTTGAGTATGCCATGGTTCTATTATTATAAAACACAGTAACTGCGCGCCCAGACTGGGCCGATGGACTTGCACGGGAAAGTACTCTTGAGTAATTAAGAAATATTCTGTATTCGATTTGCCACTGTACTTCCCATGGATCAAATTAGTGAAAGATGAATTCAACTTCAAAGTACTTTGAAAAATCTTTGGGTTTGTTCTTTTGAATTTTTTGTTGTTGTTTCATTTTTTACTACGGAAAGTCACAGGAAAACCTCACTGCAGCTAATAAAGGCATAATGAACAAGAAAATTAATTATACAAAAACAAAGGCAATGGGAAAGAATGTAAGTCATGCTTAAACAATACTGTAGAAAATACAGTTCAATCAAGTCCAACCCACTAGGAAACAAATATTTAATTGTACAGTAAATAACTTGTTTTTATTTTAAGAGAGGCCATTTCAGACCATCTGTCACAAGCCAAGTGAATATAAACAGCCGTGCAACTGCGCTTGCACAGACCCCACGCCCTCCCGCGCCCCGCCACGGGAAGGGGAAAGCGAAGAACCCCAGAGGGGAGAGGAGCGACCAGGGCCAGGCCCATTAACTGGGAGTTGTTACTGGTTTCAGAGGGACGGCTTTGCGGGGAAAGGGGCCGCTGCTCTCCCGGGAGCCTGACTGAGGAGCCGCGGAG
>NW_010528771.1:0-3697 GCF_000687285.1 Phaethon lepturus | reverse complement strand
CTGCACCCCGTCCCGGCACAGCTATACCCCGGCGCTGCACCCTGTCCCGGCACAGCTATACCCTGCACTGCACCCCGTCCAGGCACAGCTACTCCGCTGCTCTGTGCTGCACCCCTGTCCTGGCACAACTACCGCACACTGCACCCCTGTCCCAGCACAGCTACTGTGCTGCACCCCTGTCCCGCACCCTGCACACTGCCCTCACGGTGCACCCGCCCTTCCACTCCGCACCAGCTCCACACCAGCACACTTTACACAGCCCTGTGCACTGCACTTTCCTCTCGATGTCCGTCCACTGCTCTTGCACAATCCAGCGCAGCACTCGGGGCTGTCGGCACGCAGCACGCTGCTCTGCAGGGCAATCCTGCTGCTGCCAGGCACAGCTGCAGACAGCCCTGCACAGCTCACCCTCACGCAGGTCGGTGTGCCTCACCACCTCCACGGTTACAGGATTTCACTCATGCACCCTCAGACTGCTCCTGCACTCTGTACTCTCACCTCCTAATCACCCCAGTTTGCAAGCATGCACGTTCTTCTGTGACCAAACCTTGCATGTGTACTACACCAACTCAACACCCTAACACAATCTACCCCCACATGTGCGCTGCATATATCCCATTCTCTTTATCATTCAGAGTTACACACTCTATACTCACACCATACTGCACCCTCGTTATATACACCAAATCTGCAAACCTATGTATAACCCTTTTGTCAGGTCTAGACCCCCATATGCACTATTGGCATGATTTATCCCCTGCATTCCTCTCAGATTCTCAAACACCTCGTTGTCTCTGCACAACCATGTTATAACACTAACTGCCAGCATATCTACACATCAGAGCTGTACATACAAAACCAAACCTGCCGTTTCCACAAAGCACTCTAAAAATCCCACAATTTCACAGTCCCCACCATGAGTATACCAAGCACCAAATACCTGCTATCATTAAGATGCTATCATTAAGACAACAGAAGAGCTGGCTGCACTTCTTCCACAGTCCAATCTACCCCAGGGAAAATAACCCCATAGCAGTGACACTGCACACTTGGCACTTAGGCACTAAGACCATTCATGCTGTTCTCCTGCATTTGTTTTGTTGGCAACAAAAAATACCACATTTTTTGGTATCAGGCAACAAAATACCACAAGCTGTCATCCCTCTTGCAGTCAGTTGACATCACTGATCATCTTCATGATGCTGCCGGCAGCAGCTGCACAATACTGTGCTGAAAGGATCCAGCTTGCTGCTTTTGCAGATCCCATTGTCCTTCCACTGTTGCTCTGCGGTCAGACCAAGCTCCTCGTTTCTGTGCTCTTGCGAATTTCCAGTGACAGGTACGCAGAGCAAGCTAAAGTAAAACCACCTCAGAAGTGCTTTCCTTGTGGTACACTTGCACATCAGGTGCTGTGCTGGATTAGTTAGTTAGTGTATCACACTAACTAATCCAACCATACTTTGGTAGCACTTTGCGGCTGAGGCACTCCCTGCCCTCTCTATAGGTGAGCCTGGCTGGGCTTTATCAGCCACCAACCTTCAAATACAGAGGAAGAGAGCAATTAAAGTCAACAATTGGAAGTTGTTGCTAGCTCTGTCTGCTTCTGTTCTGGCAAACCCAGTTGCAAAGCGCCTCATGCCTCACTCCACCATGGCTGCTGCCTCTTGGACTGCTGGGCAACACCACAAGATATGCTTATGGCGTCTTTGCTTCAGCTTCTAAAATTGCAGCTGCCCAAGATGTGTTGTGGCCTGTCTTACGCACTGTGGCCAGTGGTGGCCACACAGAAACAGGGACAGCCTGTGATGCCCTGGAAAGATTCCTGGTTTTCTTTCACAGAAGTGTGATGATACGGAGCTACATTCGCCCTGACAAGACAGGGAAGGTCTCCTACATCTCTTCTGTACAAGTAGAAAGTCAACCATTTGCTATATTGTAACTCAGTTTTCAAGGCTCTCCCACATTCAGGGTATGTATTTACACACAGGTGTATAAAAAATTCACTGTGTCTGTCTTGGGTCTACTGAATTGCTCAGCATGAATTTCTAGTCTGCTGCTACTTTTTAAATACCACCTGGAAGGGCAAGATTGCCAACTGTTGCATGGCACACCCGATGCAGCTGCAGAATCCCAGCCTGGAGATCTGATCTCGCCTCCTGAGATTTAACCAGCAAGGGATCATTCCTGTTGCACTGTGATCCCTTCCATGGACAATGTTACCCCATAAAAGCGCACCATAAACTTGTAAGGTCTTCCTTGGTTTCATCTTTCCTTTACATAAGACTTCAAAGAAATCATACATCAGTTTCATTTTTGCACGAGTGCTGTCAGCCCTAACGTTTCTGAATTTAGGTTCACAGCCTTCATTGAAAGAGGTATCTGAAACCCTTTTAACATGTCAAGTGCTTTAGAACCAGTTTTTGTCTGACAGTTTTTGTGGCTACCTCTGGAGCACCTTCATTTTTGCTGAAATATGAAGCAAAGTGGTGGTCAAATCTTGATTGGTGGGTTTCCACGTTTCTTTGTGTTTCAGCTCCCATGAACCTCATCTCATTCCCCTGGGTCATCAGTTCTGTTTTCAGATTGTTCGGGTCTCTTCTGTGCAGATGTGTGACCTGGGAGTCTCCCTACAGCGTTACAACTCCTCTTACAACTCATGCAAGAAAATACTAGATAAGCTCGTCCTGTATATGAAATTTGTCAGAATGCATTTGTTACCTCTCCCCATCCCCTTCAGAGTCTCTTTTTAGCCTGTTCTTTTAGCATCTCTCAATTTTATAATGATTTCCACCTTCAAAGGCTTATTGATAATACTACTCTTAGAATTTAAAATGCTTCATCAAAATCCTGCCAAACAAAATGTCAGGATATGCAAAAAATAAACCCAACCATTTAATCAAAAGACTACATTATTTCACTCCTGAGGAGACCCACACCGTGTGAGATTCCAGTACGATTCTCTTCAGTGTTGTATCAGATGGCTGCTTCATGTCAAACAGGGAAACCACTGTTGGAAATAGCAGTCGGATCCCAGAGCTGGACCCAGGCGAGTGTCCTAAAGATTAGCCCATGGGATCAGACACAGACTTGCACTGCAGTGTTTTCCCTGCTCCCCCAACGCCACCCTGGATTCCTCTTGGCGTGGCGGCTAAGCTGCAAGGAGATGGTGCTGCACCTGGCACATGGCACATCTCCCAGGGGTGGAGGAGGCGGCTTCAACCATTCAGGCTGAGGAAGACCCTGACTCCGGGTCTCTGGCTTCCTTTCCGAAACCGCCGGCCCCTGGTTGCCCTCACCGCTCCTGCCTGCTCTTCCAGCGCTGCATTCTAAAGCAGGCTACCCAGCCCTTTGGTAAGACTGTGCAGGGCACCGACAGCAAGGCAGATGCAGCCTCTAAAACACACTCTGGGACCAGGGGCTTCCTGGCCAAGGTGCCAGCGTGCACCCCTGCTCCAGGAGGCACCGAGGACCTGCGCTGCCGTGCCCGAACCCGAGCGCTTTCGGCCAGCCGGGGCCTGATCGGAGAACCCCCTCGGATCCGTGTTCCCACCCGGGGTAGGTCACGGCCCAGCCCGGGAGGAGCCGGGTTTCTCTTCGCCTCGGGCATGAGACGCGCCGCACGTGCCTGGAAACCCCGCTCCCGCAGGGCGGGGTCGCGAGCTCACGGAAAACGCCCAGAAAGGGGACACGCGAGGAG
>NW_010528770.1:762-1430 GCF_000687285.1 Phaethon lepturus | reverse complement strand
GCTCGCCCAGTTTGGGTTCGCTAGTGGGTTGGGAGGGTGGTGGGATGGGGCTGCTCGTGCCCCGGCAGCTCCGTGTCCCCACAGGGCTCAGCATCCTTGGCCCCCACCTTGCCTCGCATCCCTGCGGCCCCGGCGCCAGCCCCCATGCCCCCTCCCCAGTCAGGACACCAGGGATAACGGTGGAGGCATAAAGTCCGGCTGGAAAACAGTTTTATTGTGGTTATTGAACGTATTTACAGGTTTGACCTGGGGACCAGGGTATCAACAGAGAGGTGCTGGTGGTTGAGCGGCCCCCATGCCACTTTTAGTCTGGGGACAATACCGGGTGCCCCAACATACCCACCCATTGGGTCCCAGTTTGGGGATATTAGTGGGCACCCTGACCTACAGCCTGTTGGATCCCAGTTCAGAAACCATCCTGTGGGCCCTGACCCACCAGTTGCCGGGATCCCAGTCTGGGAACCAAACCAGATGCCCCAACACAGCAGTCTGCTGGAGCCCAGTCCAGGGGCCATACTGGGCGCACTGGCCCCCTGCTTGCCTGCACTCACTGGGTGATGCTCTGCCCCACTGCCAGCACTAAACCTCCTGCACTTCTGCCCCGCCATGGCCTCCCTTGCTCCATGACCCCATGGCCTGGACACAGCCCTTCCCCTTCCCAGCTCCCT
>NW_010528770.1:370-607 GCF_000687285.1 Phaethon lepturus | reverse complement strand
TGAGGCGGCTCCTCCATCCCCTGCGTGGTGGCAGCGGCCGGGCCGTCCCCACACGTGTCACGGCGGGGCAGGGGGGCACTCGGGTTGTCAACAAGGGGCTGTTTTCCGCGGGGGGGGAGAGTCTGGCTCGGGCGAGCTGGAGGACAGGTGGGTGTTTGGAGGAAGACCCATGAATGCGAGGGATTCATCCGCGACATATGGCGGGGCTGCCACCCCCCCAGGCGGGAGGGGGCCGCC
>NW_010528770.1:0-205 GCF_000687285.1 Phaethon lepturus | reverse complement strand
ATCGTCTCGTGCCTACAGTGCGCCAACCCAGCCCCCGTGGCCCGGCGCCGGGCTGGTGCTGCAGGATCAGGGTCTGGTGAACAGGAGGAAGAAGAGGTCGGCAATGCTGATGTGGGGCTTTCAGGACACAAACTGGTGACTCCTGCATTCTTCTGCCCCACCCCATGGGACAGCAAATGTCGGCGCAAGGAGGGGCGAGCCCCCC
>NW_010528769.1:0-1245 GCF_000687285.1 Phaethon lepturus | reverse complement strand
GCGCTGGGGAGCGGGTGCTGGGGCACCTGGGCGCGCAGCCGTGCTGCTGCCCGGCCCTGCTCCCGGCCTTCCAGCGGCCTCTCGTGCTGCTCCCAGGGAGCCGCCTGGAGAAGCTCTGAACGGGGTGGCGTTTCCCTGAAGGCTGGTTGTGAAGGCGGCAGGGCGGGCTTGTGCTCCTTACCATTTCCCTGCCCGCGGCCTAGCCAGCTGGAGGCTCCTAGACATCCGATTTACAACCTCCTTCGGGGCGTGTAAGATTAAATTTTTTTAAAATTCCCGTTAAAGGCACATTTACGTTCATATACCTGACAAATTACTTTGGTTTAAAAACTGGATTTGGCAGGGAATGTGTTCATATGATGATTTAATTCCGGTTTATTGGCTAAGCAGCTATTAGAACACTTAAAAGAAATTGTCGTGTTATTTAACACTGAGCAGCATGTGCTTAAGTCCCACCTGACAAGACATTTCAGTGGTGTGCTTTCATGTTTCGGGTTGTCTGGAGGCATTTAAGCGCTCTGAGGAAAGGGCGTTCTCTGTGCTGAGCACAAGTCTCTGTGCGTGACAGGGCAGGAGTTACATTTTGTGCCATTCCCTCGGGTGCGTGGGAGCGGCACGGGCCACTGTCCTGTCCTCCCCAACTGATGGGAACCAACCTCTGCAAAAGAGCTTTGCCTTGGGCCTCGGGTATTTGCCGATTGACACAATGACAGTCAGAAAATCGGTGCTAGAATAACAGAAAATGCAGGTGAAAATGAAGATGTATTTCCACATGGTATTTAATTTTTACTGACAGTAATGGTGTCCCTCAGTCTTCCAGAAAAGGCTTCTAGAAGTTCATGTACTCATGCGTTGTGTTTGCTTAAAAGTCTGTTCAGCATCATCGTGGTGACGGGTGGTGAATCTTCTACGTTCCTGTTCTCTCCCCCTCTTGCCAGACTATTCACGGCCATAAAGGACCGATAACTGCCGTGGCTTTCGCCCCCGACGGCCGGTACCTCGCCACATACTCCAATTCCGACAGCCACCTCTCCTTCTGGCAGGTAAGGGTGCGTTACCGTCCATCTGTCTGCACACAGATGGCTAACGAACTCATCTTTGGGACTGTCTTTTAACGTCGTTCAGTAACGGCGTAATACGTAAGGAAACGCTGACGACGGGATAGTCCCAGAAGCTAGGGCAGAAGCTGAAACCTCAGCACAGAGTTTTGTCGTTCCCCAGCCCGAGCCGCCGCGGGTCCCGTGC
>NW_010528768.1:0-8944 GCF_000687285.1 Phaethon lepturus | reverse complement strand
GTGCGGTTATGCAAGCAGCACAGTTACGTAATCGGAATATAAAAATACCGGGAAAAGCCCTGTACGGGTGTTACTGTCCCGTAATGCGTCTGAGGTGAATGGAAGGCAGCGCAGAAATGCAAGTAACTCCTGCGGGCGCCGGCGGGAGCCAGGGCACGGACCTGTTCTCCACTGTTCCGACGTGTTTCCTTTCTGCTTGTTTTCAGATGGTCTTAAACATCTGACAGCTCTAGGTCTTCCCGTGTCTGTGTTACACGGTGATACTCAGACGTGTATGTATGGTCATATGGTGTAAACCGAGGTCCAGTGGAATTAGGACATGCTGCTCAAAGATTTTTTTTTTTAATAAAAATCTTCTATTCAGTGGTGAATCATGACAACATGAAAAATTTTCTAAACAATGAGGTAATAAAAAATAGGTTGTTAAAAACTGGCACAAAAAAGTAGTAAAAATGTGTTGCTGAAAGTGATTTTCAATGCATTTTTCATCACAGTAAAAATACTGATTTTACAGAACTATCTGAATTAGGGCAGCCTGGTGGCTTTGCTTATAGTCTTCATAAAAGTTGCACAGGAGTCCTGCTAGGAAAAGAAACACAACTGAACAGTGCTGAAACGTCAAGGGGAGGAGTAAAATATTAAACTAAGAGACTTATTTTTTAGATAACGGGCCTCATGTGCTCTGGTGTCCATGTGCTGTAGAGGCGGTGCCCGGCGGCACGCGAGGACGGACCAACCGGACGCTCCTTGAGGAGCGACTGACAGGGCTTTGCGTAATCCGCCCGCGGTGAGCCGCAGCCGCACCAGGAGCGAGCAGGGCCCCACTCACTGTGGGCTCTGCCGTGTGTGATTTAGGGAGAGGATTTAAGGCTTTTGGGGACTAAATGAAAACGGCTCAGCCTCTGGTAGAGGCCAGGCTTCTCCTGGGGCTGCTCTGCACTAGAGAGGCCACCCCGAAGAAGAGACAGGCCAGATGCTGGACCGTTTGCTGCATCACTGCAGATGCACCTGGTGGTGAGGGGGCTGTTAGCTAGAAGATATGTCCTCCCCTCCCCTGCTCACACCACACCACGTGCAGGTGCTCCCAGTAGGGCTGTGGCGATCGTTTCTCCCAGTACCTAAGTGAGACTTTCATTTATGGTGGTGCCATTGCAGGCCTTAGGGAAGAGGACCAAAGTGACCGTGATCCTCAGCCTCCCTCGTCAAGGTTAGATAAGGAGAGGTGGCTGACTGGGAGCAATCTGGTTTTAGACCTGCGCTGAAGAGCCGGTTGGAAAGCCACCAGCAGCTGTTGCAACAGATGGTATCTAAAGAACAACAGCATCTGCCGCTGATTGGGAACTGCTGGCCTCGCAGCGGCAGCAGGGCTCGTTTGACACGTTCTGACTTTCCTACAACCTCCAGACTTTCTGGGATGTGGGAGGCATTCAGCCCTCTCGCCTCGGAGCGTACTGGGGTATCGCCCGGCTTCCTGGGAGAGACACCCCTGGGTTTGTGTTTTTATGGGGGGCAGCCCAGGCTGGGAGGAGCAGGTGGGGTGTGCTTGTGGTTCAAGACTGACACAGCCCTGGTGGCCACTGGACTGGCTGAGTATTGGCGGAGATAATGCACTAAGACTGCAGAGAAGATAAATGTCTGGAAATTTCTCCCTTCCTGTAATATTTTGAGATATCTTAAAATAATATTTAGGGGGATGGGGGCTTTCTGCTTTGCAGAGCCGAGAATCACTTGAGAGACTTGTACGTGCCAGCTCCTCTGGAGGCCCATGGTATCTATCTAGTAGTGTTTGCTTTGTCCCTGGTGGGTTTACCTGTTAAGACTGTGCTATGGATAAATACAAACAGTGTAAAATAAACATACATTTTCTTTTCTCTGCCTTTGTGCAGGGTACCAGCTTTGGCTTGTCCCAGGTGCTCTGCTGATGTCACATGTGCATAACCCAGGTCTCGCAGAAAGTGCCACGCAGATCTCAGAGCTTCTGAAGATCACAGTTCAAATCATTGCCAAGTGGCAGCAAATGTAGCTTTAGCAGACACGTTAATGAAACTCATTACTAACAGTCTGGTTCTTTTGCTTTTTTCCAAGGCTACCTCCTCACAGGGCAGAATGGTCTCTGAGGACAGATTGGGCTTTCATAAAGGCAACTGCATACATCTTACATTGAGTTAATTATTCCATTCCCAAGCCAGCTGTGGAGTAGTGTACTGGGAACCTTACAATTTAAAGCACTTACAACCTCAAAATAGTGTCTTGTTCATACACAGTCCATCAAGATTAGTATTACATGACTATTACGTGGTAGGCAAGGGAAAGTCAGGGCACTTGAAGGTCACGGAGAGGAGTCCACATAATGTAGTGCATGAAGAAGCCTCAGTGCATTTCTCTAAACAAGGGTTTATATTTAGAAGGGCATGGTCAGCATATACCCGGGTTTCTTCTAGCATGTGTAGAATTTTCTGCAGGCTTTCTCTCCAAATAACCTTTGAGAAGACTTTTAAAACACTGATGAAGGCACTGCCTAATGAGGTGAGTAATGGAAGATAATGTTAATCAGTGCTGGCTGAAGACTCAAAGAAAAAGATGTGCCAAAATACCAAATGTGGGTTTGTTTCTATGTTAAACTTTTGGTTTATTCATTGTTGAAGTCCTTTCACAAGGTATCATTTTGTCAGAAATATCAAAAGCTCTATAAGATACTCTCAATTACTTCAACCTTCCCCAATGAAATTATGCCTTTTACTTAGGGAAAAAAAAAAGAAGATAATTTTATCTTTCACACTCTAAGATACTCAGCACACTAGTTGTTAGTACAACTAGGGTTGTACTTAGCCCTCCTATTATCTGTTGCCCTTCTGAGTGAGTAAAGAAATTGACTTAAATCTACCACTAGAGAGAAAGTTCTCTCGTGAACAAGCAATGGTGGTGTTTGGAAGATTTAAGATGCTTTTGAAGATATACCTTCAGCCTCACCCAATTCAACCCACTTACACTGGCAAACATCAGTCTTGAGCTCTTGCCTGCTAAAATCTTTTACCATACAACTCTCTCTATCTCTCTTTCATTTCTTTTTCCTTTTTGTATTTTCATCTCCAAGACAGATCTTACTAATTTCTTTCTTAATAACAAGTTTTATCTGAGTAAAAACACTTAACTTCTTTCTTTGCTCTGGATTCTTGTTCTTCTTCACTAAAATCTCTTTAGTAAATCTGATTCTGTTCTGACATCTTCTGTGGAATCCCACTGACCATGAGTGAGGGCAGATTTGGCTCTGTGTACTCAAAAAGACCAGGTGTTAAAGGAAGAGAGGCTTCAGCCTCATCTAACTTTGTCTAATGTAGCTCATGCTTGCCCTTTCTCTGGGAGACCATCTTAACAGATGCACAAACGTACAAACATGGTCCTTTTGTTGTATGTGAATTTTTTTTTTTTAATCCTTTTCCAAGTGTGTATCAATCTTGCAAAAATAATATCTAGGTGGGTAACTTTCTACTGCATTGATTACAACCTTCTGTAATAACGGAGGAGGTACTTTGATCTACTACTGAAGAGATTAACCTGCCTTTAGAGATTCTACCCAACCATCTTTTTCAGACTGGGTGAACAGGAATCCTTGCATCATTTTCTTGTTCTTGAGTAACTAATTAGGGACAATTATACTTTATAAATGTAATTCCTTCATAGATAAAGAAAAGTGAAAGTGATAGTTGTATTTTAAAGCCTCAGTTGGAGGTGAAAAAAGCTAGATATGGTAAAGGAAACAACAATAACCAACACCACCATGGTTGCATAGCAATGTTGATTTTAACCTCTCACCAGGAGTTTCTAATTTTCTGCCTTCTTTATGTTCAAGTTGAATATTTTCAGGTTTATGCTCTTTATGCTTTAAAAACCAGAGATAAAACCAATCTGAAATAATCTGGAAAAACCTCTAAACACAGCAAACTGGGAAACAACACTTCACTTTTTAAGAAAATTTCTCTGAATGTTTGGTTGTTGTCTTTTCTAAGTTCTTGGTTTTGAAAGATTACTGCTGGAACTTGTGTTTCTTTGGAAAGCAGCACATGTGAACCTAAGTATTGCAGTGAAAGTAGTTTCACTGGGATGAAGAATAGTGTGTTGGGTGTATCCATGTTTCATGTATGTTTTCCATGGTTGGAACCCACCACTGTCCCACCTACCAGGGGCTCAAGTACCACTTGTCCTTTGCAAAGGTTGCAGGGCTGAACTCTCACTTACAAAATGCATGGCTAAGGAATTTTTTTGGTTTGTTATGTGCTGTGTGACAGTGTTTTCCAGAGCACAAATTGCTACTCACTGTTAGTAAGGAAAGGAGGGACTCTTGGTATGGACAAAGGAAAGGCTGCTGTTGCACTCATCGTGAATTTCCATGCTTTTAAACAGCTGATAAATTTGCACATCTGGATTCCAGCCACGTAGGCTAATTCTCTCTGACAAGAGACTGCAAGAGGACTTCTGGAATTAAGCCTTCATTTGATACTCACAATAAAGCCTGGAAAATACACTGCAAATTACTGACCTTTCTCAGCCAGACAGTACAAGTCAGGTGTTGCCCCTGTGACTGGTTTGTGTAATGGGCCTCACTGCTTCACGAGTCCCAGGGGAAGAAAGACTCCAGGCTCCCCAATAAGATACGTGTCCCAGGAGAGCAGTGGGATCCTGGAAGGGAAAGCTGCTGCTGAAGGGAAGGACTAGAGCAGGACTCGCAGCTGAGGGAAGGTGAGGCACCAGCACTGAGAGATGGAGCAACACAGAGACGGCTCCAGCTGGGAGACAGAGCAGTAGCAACAAGGCCGGGCTGCTGGGAACCTTGGAGCTAAATGGCCCTCTCCGGCTCTTTTTTGTTATTCTGGGGGGTGCATGCTAAAGCATCTCAATTCAGCCCAGGCTGTCTGTAATCCAGCTGCGCGCTGCTTGCCTCTCATCGCACCTCTGCCCTCTCCCCCCTGCTGCACACCCGTAGCTTCCTGGCAACACACGAGTACCCGGGGAGCGTGCATCCACCTGTGCTGAGAATCCTTGCCTAGCGGTTTGCAGTCCCAGGGGTGGGAGGAGATGGAGGGTGGAATAAGGGAGAAGAAGCTGGAAGACTGCTGCCTAGGCAGTGGAGAAACAGCATGCACAGCCTGTAGCTTTAGGGATCCCTGAACCACTACTGAGAGCATGCAATGACTCACAGGGTCACAAACCTGTACGCCCAGCAGCTACGCTTGATTCCACTCCCGATCTGCCCACATCATGCCCTCAAATATGCCTCCTCTGCTACAGGGTAGGGAACTTCCCTAGCACTTTAAATCTTTTCTCTGCCCTTCCCTCACACCCACCTTTGCAAAAGGATTGCAGCAGTTCATCTGTGCTCTGGCTTGGGGTGAGAGCAAGCGAGAGCTGTCCTCTGAAAGTGGGGAAAAAACAGTCACAAACACAAGGGTAATGCACAGCAGCGTGTGGTTTACTTAATGTAGCTTAATTAGTGTTAATTATTAATTAACACTTAATGTAGTGTTAATTATTTATGATAATTCATGATTTTCCCTAGTATATTGTGTAATGATATCTGTCATTGTAACAACAGTTAATAAACAACTCCAAGGTCTGCATGCAACCAGACCTACTGCATTATAATGAAAAATGTCTAATATTTCCTTTTTAACATTACTAGCCTACCCTTTCCAGCATTAATTCTCCATAGATTTCTGCATCTTGCTGCTTCCTTTCCTTCTTTCTCTCCTCCCTCCCCTTCCTCACAGTAAGCCCAAGGCACTGATGTGTTGTCATTCACTAACTACACAAATGCTACTTTACTATTACAGTGTGTTATAAACAGCACAGATTTGGGAGTACAGTTCATTCTGAAAAAATTTCTTCAGAGATGACCTTTGAAACTCTGTCCTGTTTTTCACAGCATGCTCTGGATCGCGATGCTCTTAATTTTGTGCAGTTTATTAATTATAAAAGAGCATAGAGGCTGAGCAGTAAGCAGAGGATTTAAACAATGAGGTGGATAATTAAAAAGGATTAATGAGGTGGATTAAATAAAGGGATTGAGGCCAAATGGAGCACAAACTTTCTAAACATTAGTGGCCCCAAAATTCTAGCATCCAAGGGCCTGCTCCTCTTTGCAGCTAGATGTTTGTGTTTTATCCAGAAGTGTCAGTCTTTCTTTCATATCAGGTTTATTAAGTCCCATGAGAGCTGGGCAGCATCTAGTGTCTCCTCCTGTGGCTCCTTCTATCCAGTACAAGTTCCCCAGCTGGTTTGCTTCCAACTCATTGCTGCACTTGTTTCCACTAACATGTAAAAAAAATCCAAAAGCAGGTCATGGATGACACTAATCTTGACCTCTGCAAGCTGATGAAGTGGCTCTCAAGGACAGAGTGAGAGAGATGGGGGAAAAGAAGGATGTGACTTGGATTCTGAAGCAATAAGATCCTGTCTAATCCATCTCTAAAGCTCCTTGGCCAACACCATTCCTTCTTGTGGAAGAGCTCCTCTATGGGCAAGTTTGGAGCTCAACAAATCCTAAACAGGCTGATGGAATTATCCTCAAATCCTGCTGCCAAGGGGTGGGTTTTATTTCTTCCTCCTTCCCTCCAAACCAGCAGTGATTCCACTTCAAATCTGTGCAATGCCTTGGGGTGCACCAGAAAGCTGTGCAGGTGGCTGCAGAAATGGAGGGCCATCCTCCAGAGGGGAAGGCAAGATCCTAGAAGGTAAGGTACTCTGTCAGCTGTAGCTGTAGCAAACACTTACTGCTGCAATTGCTTATTGCTGAAGGGAGCGCAATAAACATCTGACATCTCTTGATCCTTAGCTGCCAACCAGAAAATTTTTGGATGGTTATTTTACAAACGGTGGAAGGAGGCTTGAAAAGCAGGGAGAAATGCCTATTTCTGCCACATGACCCTTCTCTACCTGCCTCACCTTTTTCTTAGTTGCAGCAGCACTGTCTGGTCAACCGCTCACTTGATTGCAGCATAAAGCAATTTGCATCTACAGAATGATGATTACTATTTATTATTTTGCTATTTTTTGTGTGACTTAGGAAGTAGAAATCATACCAACATAACAAATGTCACCCAAGGCGTGCCGAGGGGGGCAGCTGGGGAGCAGCCGCCTGAGCGGGGCGGATGGTGCCCGGTGCCGGGCTGGCCCTGCCCTCTGCCGGAGCGAGCACGGCCGGCCGCGAAGGGCAGCCTTTCCCCAGCTATCTGTGTGAAGCTGCTCTTTACATGAAGAACAAGAAACGGTTGTAGACAGTTTTTACTTTTGCCTGCGCTGCTGGTCGTACGTACTGACTGCGTTTTCTGGCTTTGAGGGAGACTTTTCTCCTTTTCTCCAGCTCCTGAGTATTAATTTTCGTAACACTGTAGTGTTTCTTCCACTAACCAGCCTATTCAGTCCTGGTCTGATCTACGTGACAGCCAGCGTCAGCACCTGTACTATGACGGTAGCCATGAAAAGGCTCACAGCTAAACCTTCACCCTAAAGATAGCTACTGGCAGAGCAACACGCTCTCATCAGACCATCTCCCTGCACAGCTGGATGCACACCTGCAGCAGGCCAGGTTTCCTCAGGGTTTTGCCCTCTTCTCTAAACTTCCCATCCTCTGCAGTTGCCTCTGCCCTCCTCATCCTCATGATACTTCTTCTCACCCTCTCTTTTTACTTTCTTTTTGCCTCTTCTGGAAGCTCGCACTTCATGCTTGGCTGACAAGTATGGTTATTAGCGTAGGCCCTGCTCCCTCCCGTCACTCACAGGGCAGTGGGTGTCAGGAGTTGGTGGATTTAAAGCTTTCATTAATTCCTGTGTATCTACTGTCTTTTCCTTAAGTATTATTGATTCTGTGTGTGATTATCTCAACCCCAGCATCTTCCACATTATGCTGAAAATCCATAAATGCACAGGAATGCAAGAGTCCTGATAATGCAATGTGACATCTGGGTATAATGTGTAGTTAAGCAATGTTCAGTAAAGTTGCTGTGATGGTATGCTATCAAACCCAGTAACGGAGGATTTGCTATGCTGTCCTTTCTGCTATTTATTCCTGGGCTGTTCTCGATTTATCTAGCAGTTTAAGGTTGTTCTAAACAGCATGCTTTCTATTTCACTTTGCTAGATGTTTAGGGGCAAGCCCTGCCTCCAAGCTGTATGACCAGACACTGCTCAATGCCTATGGACGTGGATCAGTGGATGAGGAGAGCTGTGCAGAATGGCTGAAGCATGGGGCTCTGCAGCTCCACAACACTGTCCGTCCTGCCCAGCCTGATCTTGGGTGAGGCCTTCCCATCTAAACCACATTTTTGGGCCCTTGGTGTGCACCGAGAGCACTCCGGGCATTCCCTTACCACATGCCCCGCAGGACACGCACACCACCCACCCCACGGGCCTTCCCAGCGCCCTCAGCTGAGACTGGCTACTGCTCACCTCATCGTGCCTGTGGTGACAGCAAGGAGGAGGTTAACTGGTGGACAGCCTGAGCTGTTCCCAGCTGTCACCTGCTAATGTCTTGGAGGAGAACATCTGGTGATTAATAAAGGCTCTGTCTGATCTGTACGTTCTGCCCCTCTCCCAGGGGCTCTGGCAGCGCGGGTCAGTGCTTTGTGCCTGGGCCTGTAGCATTGGACAAGGTTTTAAACTACAAGAGGGCACATTTACACTAGATACAAGGAAGAAATTTTTCCCAATGAGGGTGGTGACACCTTGGCACAGGTTTCCCAGAGAGGCGGTAGATGCCCCATCCCTGGAAATATCCCAGGTCAGGTTGGACAGGGCTCTGAGCAACCTGCTCTGGTTGAAGATGTCCCTGCTCACCGCAGGGGGGCTGGGCTAGATGGCCTTAAAAGGCCCCTTCCAGCCCACGGATTTTCTGATTCCATGATTCTATGCCGACCTCTCGCGTCGGGGTTTCTCCTGCGGGCCCGTGTGT
>NW_010528767.1:0-2092 GCF_000687285.1 Phaethon lepturus | reverse complement strand
GTCTGCTTCTCCAGGGCCCTCGCTCAGACGAAAACCTCAATTACACATCCCTGGTCTTCCCGGGGAAAGGCCACGGGCCAGGCTCCGCCGCGGACTACGAGAACATGAAGACTGGGGCAGACTACATCAACGTGGACCCCAAAAAGAGGAAAGTGGATTTCTGGCCCTGCTCCAGCCCTGTGGCATCCAAGTCCATCGAGTACACCGAGGTGAAGCTGTGACTGCCGGGATGCTGCTGGCAGGGTTCCGGGTCAGACCGCCACCGGGACGGGGAGATGCCCCGCGCCCCCGGCCGCCGCACGACCAGGGCTTCCCCTTCCCCTCGCCTGGGTCAGTGCCTGGCACGGGCTGACGCCTGCCAGCTTTTATTCCTTGTAACACTCTAACCTGCCGATACAATTTGCTTGGTATTTTACTTAAATGCATCATGGTTCCTGAAGGCTGCGGTGCGCGGGACGGCGCAGGGAAGCGTTCCTCCGACCCAGGTTGAAATGTGCTCTCTGGTTTTGTGTGATGGCCCTTTTTCTCCTTTCATGACAGCAAATGAAACATCCCCTCTTGCCCCTCAAAATGGGATGTAGTTTGGGGAGGGAAATGCATTGGTCTTGAAAATATCCACCCAAACTGGCTGGCATCTCCTCTGAACGATGCTTTCTTTGCTCGTCGCTGTCATAAAATACTTTTAAATACAGTTCCTCCACCAGATTTGCCCTCGCTGCCCGACAAGCCCTGCTTCATCACCCTCCCCTGCACACCTTTTCTTTCGATGCTCAAAACCTGTCCCAGTCCCTGACACCCTCAGAGCTGTCGCCGGGGCTGGGGTGGCCGCGCAGGCGGCTTGACCCCCGGGCACACGTCGAGGGGGATGCCAGGGCCGGGGAAGGAAGGTGGCCCTGCCGGGGAGCTTCTTCCCCCAGCTGAAAGCCGTAGTCATCAGCCCAGCTGGCAAACGGCCGAGGGGTTCCCAGGGGATTTATACCCCCTTTCCTCAGGTGGAAGGCTTGGGCTGGCTGCTGGTGTCTCTGGGGGGTGCAGGACTGGGCCACAGGTCTCTAGGTGAGCACAGGCAAGGCAAATCCCTCTGTCTTGTGGGGAGGGGTGATATTCCCTGTCTCCCACCTTTTGCTTTTCCTGCTTTGTCCTTGTGCCAAATGCCCTGGGTGTGGGAGTTGGCCACTCCCCACCTGAGGGATGCCTGCACCCAGGGGAGCTGGGGGGTTCAGTCCCCCGGGCTGGGGCACATGCCTCTGCCCCCGCCGTGGTCTGGCACCATGTTGCACATTTTCCTTAAGTACTGGTTTAGTTTGCAGGGGACTTGAAGTACAGCGCTGTGATTTTCCCTAACAAAACTGAGCTGGGGGCTCTCCAGCTCGCAGAGACAAGCCTGGGATCGTGAACTGAGCATGCCGGGCAGGCTGTGATCCGCCCAGAGGTGCTGCTTCCCAGCTTGTTGGTGATCGCTTTTGTCAGGTCACCTTCACGCTCCCAGGGTCCAGGAGAGCCACTGCGGCCGACGGCTGCTGCCAAGGGAGCCCCTTCCCTCCTGTCACTCCGCATCTCGTTACTTCTGATTTTTCAAGAAATAAACTTTCCAAGCGCTGTGGAAGGGGAGCTGTGCAATAGCTGGGAGCTCTGTGAGGGGGATGGAGCTGCTGCCTCCCAGCACAGCCCCCCCCAGGGACGGAGCTGCCCCCCGCGCGTCTCCGGTCGGTGTGGCAGCGATGTGCTGTACTGAAAGGTTGTGAGACCATTGTCCTGGTATCGATCCCGGGGGGCTCAGGCACTCCTGGTTTTTATGACCTTGTTGTGCAGGTCTGGCCCAACTTGAAGGGCGCGAGAAGGGAAATGTTCAAAAACCCCAAACGACCTCTGGGAAACATTGCTAAAGGCCGAGAGGTGTGTTTGTGGAACTGGAGGTGGGGTTAAAACCAGCTGGTGGGAGTTTCTGGAAAAAACTGGTTCAAATGCTTGGTGATTAAAAAGTGGAAATAATATAAGATTTCAAAATACTTTACTCCTCATGTCCTATTTTTATAGATTTAGCCTATGATAGCGGAGGGAATAATGTACCTTGCTGGCAGAGAGCTCAGGA
>NW_010528766.1:1955-2247 GCF_000687285.1 Phaethon lepturus | reverse complement strand
CTCTACCCTGGCTGAAACCAGGACACCTACCCAGCCCCGTTCAACACTATTCAGTACCCTCAAGGGGAAGAGAAGGTCCCTGGATCTGATGACAACCCAACGACAGGCACCACAGCTACTCCAACCCCCACGACAGGCACAGCAGCTGAACCAAAGAACCAACCCATGTCAGTATCAGTCACCCCTATACACAAGAAGAAATAGTGGAAACGAAAGTCAGCTCGATTAGTAAGGGATGAAGAAGCTTCTTCTAAGAGGGAGCAGGAGGAACAGGTAGATGACACAGACTACG
>NW_010528766.1:517-1844 GCF_000687285.1 Phaethon lepturus | reverse complement strand
GCACATTGTCACCTGGCTGCTCCAATGCTGGGATAATGGGGCCAGTAGCCTGGAATTAGAGGGTAGGGAAGCCAAGCAGCTGGGATCCCTTTCTAGGGGAACTGACAAAGCAATTGGAAAAGGGGCACAAGTGCTCAGCCTCTGGAGGCGACTCCTGTAAGATGTGAAGGAAAGGTATCCCTTCAAGGAAGATGTTATGTGTCACCCAGGCAAGTGGACCACCACAGAGAGAGGTATATTGTACCTGAGGGAATTAGCCGTGATGGAGGTGATTTATGATGACCTGGACAACAAGCAGTTATCCAAAGATCCAGAAGTGAAGTGCACCCAATCCATGTGGTGGAAGATTCTAGAGAGTGCACCATTGTTGTATGCCAACTCATTGCAAGTAATGGCCTGGAAAGACAAAGAGGGACCCATGGTGGATGAATTGGCTAGTCAGTTTTGGCAATACGAAGAAAGTCTCTCTTCCTCCCTCATCTCAGCTGTGGAGAAACTGGTCCAGCAACTGAAAGAGGATAGATCCTACTCCCCACCTGTACAGACCAGTATCTCAGCTATTAGGAGTAAACATTCCTCTGCTCAAGAGAGGATATACTACATACATACCTCGGGCCACCCTGTGGTTTTACCTGTGTGACCACGGAGAGGACATGAGGAAGTGGGATGGAAAATCTACATCAACCTTAGAGGCATGGGTACGTGAGCTGGAAGGAAAGACAACCACAAAAGGGACTTCTTCCTAGAAAATTGCTGGTCCCGTTTCCAGTGAGCAGTTTCCCAGACATGGTAAAAGGGCTGGTCTGACTTCCGATATTAATAAAGGGACTTCTGATTTGTATGTACAAGAAGTGGATGGAAAATCTACATCAACCTTAGAGGCATGGGTACGTGAGCTGGAAGGAAAGACAACCACAAAAGGGACTTCTTCCTAGAAAATTGCTGGTCCCGTTTCCAGTGAGCAGTTTCCCAGACATGGTAAAAGGGCTGGTCTGACTTCCGATATTAATAAAGGGACTTCTGATTTGTATGTACAAGAAGTGAGTAACGAATACTATGACCAGGACTAGAGGGGCCCTGCCTCCAGCCAGGCGGAGGAAGGGTACAACCAGGTTTATTGGACTGTGTGGATTCGATGGCCTGGCACATCAGACCCATAGGAATATAAGGCTCTAGTGGACACTGGTGCACAGTGTAACTCTAATGCCCTCAAGCTATAAAGGGGCAGAACCCACCTGTATTTCTGGACTGACAGGGGGATCCCAACAGCTAATTGTACTGAAGGCTGATGTGAGCCTAAGTGGGAATGAGTGGCAGAAGCACCCCC
>NW_010528766.1:0-303 GCF_000687285.1 Phaethon lepturus | reverse complement strand
CACCACCCGAGACTCCCTGATCCCCATCCATAAGCTGATTCATTGGCTGGAGAGCCAAGGAGTGATCACCAAGACTCACTCACCCTTTAACAGCCTCATATGGCCAGTGCGAAAATGGAGACTGACAGTAGGCCTGATATCGTGGCCTGAATGAAGTCACACTGTCGCTAAGTGCTGCTGTGCAGGACATGCTAGAACTCCAATACAAACTGGCGTCAAAGGCAGTCAAGTGGTATGCCACAACTGATATCGCTAATGTGTTTTTCTCCATTCCTTTGGCGGCAGAGTGCGGGCCACAGTTTG
>NW_010528765.1:9015-9399 GCF_000687285.1 Phaethon lepturus | reverse complement strand
GGCAGCGGCGAGGAAGGCGCCCGGGGGAGCAGGGGGTCTCTGCGCAGCCAGGGCACTGCGGGCAGCTGCCTGGAAGGCTGGAAACCGGAGGCACTCCCCGTGCCATGTTTCCTCCCGCGTTCAGAGGAATTCACCTTACACCACATCAGAGCAGCACCTGATCCCCTCTCTGACCTCTTCTCCTGTCTGGAAATAATGCTCCATGTCCCAAATCTGGCTAACGGCTCCCGCTGAAATGGAGCGATGCTCTGAGTGCTCTAGTTAGTGCTGTCAAGCAATGTGAAATGGAAGCTGGCAGTTGTCCTTCCAAATGGCTATTGCTACGTGTAGCCCAGAAATGGTAAGCTAAAAAATCTTTTTGTATTTGAACTCCTTCCAATTTCA
>NW_010528765.1:388-9002 GCF_000687285.1 Phaethon lepturus | reverse complement strand
GGCAGGCCACTTTCTGTGTTAATTATTTCTGTCCTGATTGCCTGGCCACACAGAGCACTGGATCGACAGTATCACACTTCACCATTTGTTAATGCTTCCAGCTGAATGCAGAAAGAAATGGAAATAAAGAAATTTCACTTAGAGACAAATGTCTAAAAGTCTGGGAAGGGGATGGAAGGTGCTAGTGGAGTCAGAAGAACCATGTATCTCCGAGGTCTGCATCAATCCTTCCACAGTTTTAGAAATCCTTAAGAGCAAAAGAATGACACAGTATATTACTTATTGGAAAACGCTTAATGGGTCTGATCCTGAAATGAATTACACTGGCTTAAATCTGGAATGGCTCCAACAAAGTCAGAGATTAATCAAGAAGAACTTCTAATGCCTGATTAGGAAAGACTGCCTCTACATTGCTGGCAGGTACAAATGAGAGGACCTAGGCATAAAATTACCTCATTGCTCCCACAAATCAGTGAGCTAAATGGCTACATCTTGACATTCGCACCAGCAGTAAATTATAGTCAGGCACAAAAATCTGGGAACAGTTAAATGTGGGTGCAAAAGTGAGACTAAAAGCCAGAGGGTATTTGAATCCTGTTAATACAAATATTACCTTCTAATGCTCTCTATGGCATCATGACTTTGGAAGAGCACAAGTGAATGCAAGGGACAACGCTGTCCAAAGGAACCACCCTGGAAACCTGCTTAATAGAATTTGCACCAGGACTTTCCTGTCCTTGGCTTCTCAGGCAGTCATGGACTACTGCGATATTCCAAGCAGGGGAAAAGGAAACTGGGAAGTTTTCAACCATGGGAGCTGTCTACATGAAGAGGAGTCTCCTTTCGTAAGGCACTCTCACAAGCCCAGGTTCTGACTGTACCTGCAGAGCAAGGCCAGTCTAAGAACATAATTCACATGCCACAGCTCTGACGTTTTTATGGACTATACTACTGGCTGTTGAGATAGAAATCACTTGAGATAAGTGTATTTCTCATGCAAGCCAGGATTGTTTGTTCAACGTTAAGCAAAATTATGTAGGGTCTGTGGCGCGTGCTCTGCAAAATAGCAAGCACCTATAAAAGGAAACTGAGCACACCGTGCACACACTAAATCCATGTAGTAATGAAAGGCTAATCAGCAGGATTCTGAATAAGCAAAAAAAAGCGCACTTGAATCCTTTCAAAACAAAGTTACTGATACTCAATAAATTTTAAAATTACAGTTGAAAGACTCTAGTTAGGATGACCCAGCCTGCCCCTGAAGCATGAGCCCCTTGTTTTGACATCGTGTGGAACAAAGTGGTGAGGAATTCATTAATGAGTTAAAGCAAACCCATAGCCCTCAACTTCATTGGTTTGGGGTTCAATGGGACATTTTTGAAGAACACAACTCAGAGTCTTGAAAGAGACCTGTTCACATACAAGAAGTCATGAATACGTTCTGGCTGAAGCCTGAAGAGTCTCTTGTGGGAAATCTAGTGGAAGTATGTTGCTGTGCAGTTGCATCAGGACTGCTGAGTTCCTCCACACAGCTACCGAACTGGTGCCTCTGTAGTGAAAGCACTCCAGAAGTGGGAAAGATAAAGCATACCATGGCAAAGCACCAGGAGCACTGCAGTGCTGGGCTTCCTTACCCCCAGTAGTTACATTGCCAACAGTGCCCTTTGAACCAGCATTTCTGAAGGAGGCTTGTGTCACAAAACCAGAAACCCTCCTTCTTGGGCTCCTTCTCCTTGCACAGTAATTCAGTTGAGGCTGTCGATAATAGTAATCTGGGTGATAATTAATCATGGGTTTGAGCACAGTTGCCAGTAAGGAGGCAGGGAACACATCACCGCCCCACACAGCCCCTTCCTGCAGCCCGATCTCCCACATAGCACACGGCCAGTCTCTGCACCCTCTGTACTCCAAAACTCAATGGTCTCCGTGTGGTACCTGAACAGGGACTCACATTTAGCTAATAATAAAGAGTGAGGCAGGTCGGTCAGCAACAGCAGTTACCACGCCAGGACAGGTACACCGGTGTCCAGCTGTGGGCACACTGACATGTCACCCAGCTTCCTGGTGTGCAACAACTCCCTGCAGCGCGTGAACAGTGTGCGCACATGTTGGCATGTCTGTGAGATGGAGATAAGCTTGTTAACAGTTGTGTGATGCCCGTTTTGGTTTAGGAATTTTGTGGCTGCTGAGGTTAGAATTTCATCTCTTTTCCCTTCATGGATTTAACTAAATCTCACCCAGGATTTTGAAACATGCCAGGATTAGAGAACAATCTCTTTAAACATGAGCTTATTTCTTACACTGAAATTTCTCCAGCTGGGATCAGCAGCAACAGCAAGAGTTTTAAGGTTTCCATTCTTCATAGTGGCTGGTATAACAGGGCATACAAGCTCAAGCTGGGTGTGGGCAGCCTGGGCTTTGACTCACTTTAGCTGAGCTCTGGGTGCTTGTTGTGGTGAAAGCCAGTACTTAACTCACCTGAACCTTTGACCCATAAGTACAAACTGTTTGAGAAGAAACACCATCAGCTAATTAGACTGTAAGCTCCCTTCCCCAGGAAATCTTTTTTATCTCAATGCTTGGGAGTTTAGATGTAGAACAGTTTGGTTGCTATCACCTAACAAATAGGTAACGTGAGAGAAAAGTGGGTCCTTTGGAAAACCTGTGGGCACAAACTTAAAGACACCCTTGAAAAATGTAGCCAGGGTGATACACCGTCTATTCAACTTACTATAGGAAACCTGCCTCATCCATCAGGTGAAAAGAAACCATAGCATGAAACCTCACCCATGGAAAAGAACAACAGTTGCAACTTCACAGCTGCAAACAGCAGGTTGGGAAGCGCAGGTTACACTGGTGGTCCATGTGTGCCTGGTAGCAACTGGCCTTCTGTTTCCTCTGGCTTCCGGCTGCATGGTACCCCTGTCCCATCAAACTTCCTTGCAAGTGCTGGCTAATTGGCACAGAAGGGTTAATTGCCATATCTTAGTGTGTCCAACAGGCCCTGCTGCACCCAGAGAACTGCCCTGGGCACCTGTGGGCAGGAGTGCCCAACCAAGTGGGGTCTCTTCCCTCAAAAGTGACACCTTCCAGACCTTGGCTGTACCTGGAGGTGCAGCCCATCCACCTTCAGAAGAAGGAGACAATGAATTTGGCTGGGTGCAGACCCCACAGTGCCTGGTGCTGAGGCTCTCCTGACTGCCAGCTCCTTGCAGAAGAGAGGGGAAGTCTCAGGAGATCTCACTTCATGGCAGAAGGCAAGTCCAGTCTCAGCAAAAACCTTTCCATCCATTATCTTGGACCCTTGTTCTGCCTCCTCTGGGTCTCAGGGAAAAAAAGTTTTGGCCTGACAGCTCCACATGGGAGGTCTGCGCTTCAGCCTGGGAGAACAGGAGCAGGTAGTGCAGTACGTACTGAGTCACTGAAGTCTGGTTCAAACACATTTCAAAGCTTGTGGAAGCCAACAGGGGTCTTATGTGTCGCTACTGATATTCACATCAATCTGGAGCACTTTGTCCAAGTCCACACAGTGGGATCTCTACAGAGTTATAAACAGACCCCAACTCTCAGGACTCCCACTCCCCTACTTTAAGTCCTTCTTACCATTCCCTGGCTATAACAGACACTCTTGGATGCTGTGTCTTACTTTTCCTCTGACTACAATTCACTTTTTTCTAAGGAAAAAGGAAAGATTCATAGTTTTGCTTGGGCACTGGCTCACATTTTCACCAAGCTTAACCTTCTTTCCAAGACCACACCGGGAAGTGGACTGGCAGACAGGCAGCTGGAGGAGAAAATCTCATCAGAACAGGGCACTACATCTCTGAAATCTCACGGAAATTTGCTCACACATCTTTACCAGCTTATATCCGCTAGATATTGATACTTTTTTCCAGCCCTCTGCATTTGTTGTTACCACAGGTTCATTTCATGTCAGCTTCATGCTATCCATAGAGCAGCTCCACACTTGGCCAAACCAGGTGTCTCTGTTGAATGGTCGAGGATACACCCTGTGGCTGGATGCTTCGGAGTCCATAGCAATGTTCCTATTGTTTTCAGTGAGATGAGGACAAAGCTCTACATGTTCATTATACCTAGAGCTAAGCATAAAGTCTAACAGCAGAAACAAAGAAAAAAATCCAGTGTAGCCAGTTTTATCCAAATTGTTGTAGGCTTTTATGGAATCATAAAGATCAGTAAAATGGTCTTTGTGTAACATACCACAACTCTAAACACAATAAAACTAAAATCAATGAACATTCTTTAAAATGAGTGAATACACCCACACAGTTCAAATTTCATTGTGTTCAGACATGCAGTAGATGTTCTGATACATCAACTTTGATTTTGCCTTCCCCTCCTCCCAGATATTCTTTTTATCAGGTTGCCTGTACAAAATGCATTGAACACAGTAGGGGGGGAGAAGCAGTGTTTGCTTTTAAGCATTCATTAAACATCTGTAGGAGTTAATACAAAGGAAGAGTCTTTGAATAAATCGAAAAATTAGGAAATCGTACTTCTGATCTTGACTTCATCGTCATGCATCAATGAACACGTTTTAATTTTGTTCATCTTTATTGTGTTTAAACCAAACACTGAAAACAACAACCCTCATCCAACTGTTACATATCATTTCTAATGACAGGGTAGCTTTTGTTCTAAATGCACATGTAAAAAGACTTTCGCTTTAATATTCCAGTTCTCAGCTCTTCAAGTTAAAATAGTGCTTTACAAGTGATCTCTACTGATAATGACATACATTTACATTAGAATTCCAACATGATTCTCTACCTTTCATAATCTACGTATATCTTTTGTTTTGTTTCAGATTTTTTTTCTTGCAAGTTATGTAGATTTGGCTGCAGAATATTTTTCCCCCAAAGAATATCCAAAAATACATCTGCATAGCATAAAGTTGGAAGAACTGTTTGTCGCAGTCTGCTTAACAAAACAAGTAGTTTTTCTT
The DNA here is from genome assembly GCF_000687285.1 of Phaethon lepturus. NCBI lineage: Eukaryota > Metazoa > Chordata > Aves > Phaethontiformes > Phaethontidae > Phaethon > Phaethon lepturus. The sequence continues at coordinate 4,036 of NW_010528765.1, read as the reverse complement.
TTTGCAGATTATTCATGAGAAGGCATCTAAGTTTTACAAATACATTTATTATTAGAAATTATTCTGTAAATTTCATAATTTAGGGGAAAAAGGGAGTCTTAGTTCATCTAGTTTGACCTCTTATACTGTATAGGTTACTACATTTCACCCATGCACTGAACTCAAGGACTTCATTAGACTAAAGTATTTCAAGTCCTCAGATTAAATTGTGCTCCACTGGTTGAGAACAAGAAAGACAAATCTGCCAGTAATACCTAAGCCCCCTGCAAAAGCAAAGAATTATTTAGATGAGATATGCCCAGATCACCCCAGCAGGTGAGGCTTAAATTTAATGAGCAGTAGGACCTAGACACCTGAAGAAGATCTTAGGAAATATGATACTCTGCACCAGAGCACTCATCCACTCTGGTCGCAGCACAATTAAGGAACGATTTGGGTCCCTAACTATAAATGTCTAATGCCACTTAACACTTCATGTGAGGTAGCCTGGTGTGTCTGAACGCAGGTTAGCATGGCTGCGGCAGGGACCCACACTCCCAGGAGCGTCAGGTGAAGCCAAGACACACGAGGCACTGACAAGTGGCAGCAGACCTTCTGTTTTACAGCCGTGTTGAGTCCTGAAGATGGGATTCAGCCCCACAGTAGGACACCTAAGTCTAGGTGCCCCACATGTGGCTTTGGGCTTCATTTGCAGTCTGTGGGGATTTACACAATACACCAGAGGAGACTAGCAGGCTGCTCAGCCCCCCCAAATGCAGACACCAATGTCTGGTGAGCTGGCAGACTCCCTGCGCTCCTTTCTCTGCTGATTAGCTGTTGCCCAAATCTCACCCTGAAAGGCTCTAGGTCTTCAGAAGGACACAAGGAAACAAAGAGCCCAGCAAGATCTAGGCAAGTACGTGCAAATGCAAAAACTGCCTTCCCAGACGGTGAAGGTGCCTGACCGAAGCCCTGAAGCACAAGGTTTCATTAGGCACACTCTCTTAACCCAAGAAGTAGAAATGTGAAGATCATATTGACATCAGTGCTGGCAACTCCACAAAAGCCCATGATAGGACTCACCAAAACTCACCATCCAGGTTGGCTACCCACAGCCTCCCCCAGTCCGCTTTAGCAAACAGCTTTCTGGCGAGTTATCACCCACATAGCAAGAAGTTTATCCAGTATATTGCCTGCCATAGCGCTTGCTGTGAAAGTCTTTTCCCCTCACTGTTTCCAGTGACAAGTGGAAATCTCAAATATTGCCAGTCTCCTAATTAAACACCCTTAGCCTCTACCTCAGGTAGACTACAACTGGCCTTGGCAGTTTGGTCCCTGCCTCTTCTAGGCTTTGATATTTCCTTTCCATTTCCCATGAAGCTGTCAGGGGTTTGCAGACCAGGGATGGGAGAGCACAAAAGCATGCCCATCCCTACATAAGAAACATGCTTTCTTTATGGCAAACAGTCAAATTTCATATTGTCTGTGGAATCCAAGAGATGTGAAAATAGAATAGTCTTGCACAGCTCTCCTCTCAGAAGTGCTAAGCAGAGAGCAGCCCTCCATAGCCCCCACAGCTATGCATTTCCATAAAAAAACAGGAATCGAGGCCTTACCAAATATTAGAGCTCTTTAAATCATAGGTAAAACTAATCTGTATTCCAATTTGAAGAAATCTCTGAAAGTACAAAACATGCATGTTGATGGCAGAGAAAAAAATCATATGTCTGCTCATTGGTAAAAAAAATGCAAGAATATTTAATGTGCGAAAATAGGACTCCAGTTATGCTGTTAAGAATAATGAAATCTAGGGTGTTAAGTACTGTATGTGTCGCTGTACAAGTTAAGCTGCCTGAGGCAGTTTTAATTTCTCTAGCCAATTTTTCTTAAATTTTCTTTAATTTCCGCACCAAAGTATTCATCACCTGTAGAGGAGGGGGCTGGGTGGGGTAAGCTGCAGAGCTCTTCCTTCCACAGCCAGAAATCTTCAACACAGGGGCGTGCAGTACGGTGCCTGCGGTGCATGGCCGTGGGGGAGCTGGGGGCTGCCCTCCGAGCCCAGCACTGGGAGCAGGGATTGCCCTGGAGCCCCGAAACCAGAGCGGAGCCCCACAAGGTGCACGCTGGCTCCTCTGAGACCTCCCGGGAACTGCCCCATCTCTGGTGAGATGGATTTGAGTCACAGGCTCAACTACTCCTCCTCCTAAAGAGACATGCTGTACTGGTCTCAGCAGCCCAGGAAGAAGAGGGGATGTGCCCCTCACCAAAAGAAACAGCACTGGAGATACCCTCGAGAGCCCAGGGCTGGTACTGATACACATCCAGACACCGTGAACCAAAACAAATACCATTTGTTCCCAGGGCTTGGTGGGAGCAGCATGGCCAGAGTGGCCGGGGGGAAGGAGGGCAGAGCAAACCCCAGGGTAGAGCAGAGCCAGCACCGGCCCTCGCTCAGGCTGCACAGTCAGCTGCTCCAGGGTTTCTCCAGCTGCATGACCTGTACTGGGCTGACCTGAAGTGCTGTAGCCATTGTACTGAAGACCCAGAAAGGAAATACCTAGAATATTCTTACATTGCTAATCTAGGAATTTTTATTATTGTTTTATCTTTTTTGAGGCCCTTTGGTTTAGCCTATATGTTCTACCTTCCAACAGCACATAAAGTGGCTGCTCAAGGATCTTTAGCCATTTCTCAGCAGAGTAGACATTATGTTCCTTTCTCTGGGCAAACAAGACACACTTCGATATTATCATTTTCAATAGTCTCAAAATGTAAGTAGCTTGCCATGCAATATCACGCTATTACCTTGCCGGAGCATTTCACTCTTTTTTTTTTATTCCTTGTAGTTGCGTTCCTTGTCAAGAACAGGCTGAAATTAACTTGTCAAAATTATTACATTTGAGAGGCAAACATAATTCAAAATTGGATAGACACAAACAAGTGACAGCAGCAGGAGTGCGCACTTTTGGGGACTACACCAGGCACATTTGCATTTTTCTCGTGAAATACGTATTTACCTCTGCAGATCGCTGTGGGCTTGCTGCAGCTTCACTTCCCGAGAGCCAGCACGTTTAAGGCAGAAGCCTGCCCACAGAGTCGGGTTCGCTCCGGCCTCTGCTGCAGGTCCCACGCCGGGGATTGCAAAAGGGTCTTCAGTCACCTTTGGTCTCCGCTCCCTATCTGCAGCAGGAAAGTACTAGTTTAGATTTGCAAACTCTTCACTCTCTGTGATCTCCTACGCCGAGCTGTCAGTGGCTGGGCTTGACTCCGCATGCGGATTGAAGCGCAATAGCCGCGGGAAAAACAGGTACGTCTCTGCGGTGGGGGAACGCGTGGGTACGCCGCGGGCCGGGGCTGGCGGCAATATCCGCGCAGGGTGCTGTGTGGGGGGACCGGGGCAAGCAGAGGGATCAACGCGTGCCCTCGACTTCTAGGACAAAGCCAGGCACGCTGCTCGCTGGGCCGGGTGCTGCTGCCACGCTGCGCAGGCCAGACGCAGAAGGCAGCTGTAAGTGCCCCGTTTTACACTCCGCCACCACCAGCGACGCCGATGAGCTTCGCTCCCTCCAGAACCCCTCTGCCATCAGCGCCCACGAGGGGAAGCTTCGTGCCCAGCGAGCAAGGGAGAGCCTCGCACAGCGTGGTCACCTTAACGCAGACCTCGCCCGT
>NW_010528765.1:0-302 GCF_000687285.1 Phaethon lepturus | reverse complement strand
TACACCGCCCAGTCCCCTTTTGTCATTCTCTCCATATTTAACGGCTACAAGTCATCAAACTGTCGGCGCAGCAGCTGAGGCGGCCTCCCTTTTCTCCTCCCTCCTGCATTCAGGTTTCCCCATGTGTTTCTCCTACAACTTGCAGGAGTTTTGAAAGGAGGGCAGGCCCCCCTCCGCCGAGCTCCTTTTCAGACAGCGCTTGGGGTGCAGGGCAGCGGCTCTGCTTGCTCAAGTCCCTCGGCCAACCTCAGGTGGTTTGGAGATTAAGCAGGGACCAATTCTTACCTTGACTGCTGAAGAAA
>NW_010528764.1:781-1199 GCF_000687285.1 Phaethon lepturus | reverse complement strand
GTCCCCCCAGGCTATGACGTCATCGCGCAGGCGCAGTCGGGGACGGGGAAGACGGCCACCTTTGCCATCTCCATCCTGCAGCAGATCGAGCTTGACCTCAAAGCCACCCAGGCCCTGGTCCTGGCGCCCACCCGGGAGCTCGCCCAGCAGGTACCTAGTACAGACCAGTACAGACCAGTACAAACAAGTACAGACCAGTGCAGACCGATACAGACCAGTACAAACCAGTCCAGACCAGCCCCCGCCGCCTGGGCAGGGCGGTGCCGCCTGTGGTGCCGGTCCCAAATCCGGTGGGGGCAGAGCAGCCACTCCCAGTTCATCCCAGTACGACCCAGTGGCCGCCACTGGTTCATGCTTGGGGCACAAGGGCTGTGTTGGGGGACAGAGGGGGGGCCCTGAGGTAGCTATAGGGACTCTG
>NW_010528764.1:0-735 GCF_000687285.1 Phaethon lepturus | reverse complement strand
AGGGTCTCTGAGGGTGCCTATAGGAGGGCAATGGGGCAGCTATAGGGTACCTGGGGTGGGGGGCTCTGTAGGATCCCAAGGGGCATCTGTGGGGGTCTCTGGGGTGCCTACAGGGGCTCTGGGGTGTCCATAGGTGCCTTGGTGGGTCCTTAAAGCATCTGTAGGGCCTTTGGGATATCTGTAGGGTTCCCAGGAGGACTCTGGGGACTCTATGGGGTCCCAGGGGGGCTCTGAATGGGTGCTCGGGGTGTCTATAGGGTCTCTGGTGTGCCTATGGTAGCTTAGGAGTAGCTATAGGGGGGCTCGGGGTGTGCCTGTAGGGTGCTCTGTAGCGTCCCGGGGGGGCTCTGTGTGATGGCAGCTTTGGGGAGCCTATAGGGTGCCCATGGGGTGCTTTGGGGTTTCTGTAGGATCCCCGAAGGCCTCTGTGTGGGTCCTTGTGGTGTTTATAGGGTCTTTAGAGAAACCTATAGGGTGCCTTGGAGCATCTGTAGGGTCCCGGGGGGGGCTTTATGTGGGCCCTTGGGTCATCCATGGGCTCTCTAGGGTGTGTGTGGCAGCTTTGGGGTGTCCATGGGGTGTCTGTAGGGTCCCAGGGGGGCCCTGGGTGGGTCTTTGGGGCATATATGGGGTGTCTAGGGGATCTATAGAGTGCTCTGGAGCATCGGCAGGGTCCCAGGGGGTCTCGGGGCATCTATGGGGTCTCTAGGGCATGTGTGGCAGCTCTGGGGTGTC
>NW_010528763.1:3548-3887 GCF_000687285.1 Phaethon lepturus | reverse complement strand
GGGGTAGCAGAGGGAGGTGTCCAGGATGGGCTGCGCCTGGTTTGGGGGCTGTGTCTCAGGGGGTGATGAATGAGAAGGCCTTGAGGAGGTCAACAAGGATACCAGAAGTATGGAGCAACCTATGTGTGCAGACCACGCAATGGAGCTAGGACACGGAGGTGGTTGTCGGGCCTGCCCGTACAACTGCGACTGGCCAGAAGGGGTGGCTGGGGCTCAGTCACCCCCGTCTCTTCCCCAACCAGAGCTAAGGGCCATCAGGGTGAAGCTCCCACGCTTGACATGCCCAAAGAGGTGGCACGTGCCACAGCGGGCAACCGAGCCACAGCACGGCTCGCCCCG
>NW_010528763.1:671-3141 GCF_000687285.1 Phaethon lepturus | reverse complement strand
AAATACGAGAGAGCAGGACGGTGCGGGGCCACGGGGGGGTACCCGGGGCCCAGGCATGCGCAGGACCCTCCTCGCCATCCCCTCCTGCCACACAGCAGGGGAAAAGCCAGGGCCAGAGATGACAGTAACTGTTCTTTTTTTTTTTCTTTTTTTTTTTTTTCTCTCAGTTGTTTTTGGTTGTTCTTTTGCTCAAAAAAGGCATTTTTTAAAAAATATATTAAACAGATACATTTTACTAAGATGTCTCTTGGCTGGAGCCACCAACGAGAAATGACCCTCCCCAAATAAATAGGCTTAAAAAAACCCCTCCCAAACAAAACAAATAAATAAATACATAAATAAAACATTTTTTTCCTTTTTCTTTTGTTTTAGGTTTCTCTCTTTTTTTCTTTTTTCTTTTTTTTTTGTAAGGAACTGCAGCCCAGAGGTCTCCACCGGTGTCTGTGATAGCAGCATCCACGGGGCAGGTCCTTGCCCGCACAAGGGGTGATGATGCCTTGGTACCACAGCACGCACGAGATGCTCCTGGAGAGGCCCCAGGAGAGATCTGCTGCATCTCAGGGGCCTATGGCATGGTCCCTCCCCACGCTGAGCGCAAAGGCACGGCCACAGGGAGGGTCGCGGGGGATGCAAAAGTGAAGGCGCCAGTAGAAACCTCTCTTAAAAAGACTACAAAAGTTGGGGCGCCGAGGAGACCGCCGCTGGAGGAACCTCGTGGTGGGTTGAGCATCTGCTCCAGCGGGGCCAGCAGCTGCCTCTGGCCAAGCTGCATCCCTCCTCGGCCATTGTCACATCTCCCCGGCCACCGGAGCTCAAGCAAAAGCCGTGCCACGGGGTGGCCATGCTGGCATCATCCCCGTGCTCAGAGCCAGTCCGCGCGACACGAGCCATCCCTCCTCCATAGTCCCGCTGGCGTCCTCCGTCCACTCGAGCCCTGCGTCTCTTTGGCCAGTTGCTGGGTGGAAGCGCACGGTTGGCACTAAGGTAAGGCCTTGATTTAGTATTTTTAGGGTGGTTACTCCTCTCCCTGCCCCCCACCTCCCCACAGAGTCCTTTCTCCTGGCCCCCTCGCTCCAAGACCTGAGCAGCCCCGGCTGTTAGCTGCACAGCTTGCCCGTCTCCTGCTCTACTGCATTGGGCAGCTTGGTGTTGAAGGCCCTCAAGGAGGACTGGATCCTCGCCACCTCGTTGTTGGCCAACTTGAGCCTGTGGCGGAGCAAGCAAGTGAAGAGGTCGAGGCGGGTTTTGCCAGGGGGTGACAACCTGTTCACCCGGTCCCTGATCTCCAACAGCTGGAGCATGGCCGTGTCCTGGGAGCCCTGGGTGTAGGGGTAGTCCAGCTGAAGGATCAGGTCACGAATAGCATCTGGTTCAAAGGGCAGGCTGTAGCCGAAGACTTGCAAGCTGTTGATTTTCATGTACCCCAGGTTCTTGGAGGGATCTGCCATCTCCAAGGGTTCGTAGTAGATTGTCTCGTTGGAGCTGTCATCCAGAGACTTGATGCGGCTCCGCAAGTAGACGTGGACCGTTTCAAAGAAGGTCTTCCACTTGTTGCCCAAGGTGAGCGTCCAGTTTTGGCACTGGGCAGAGGCATCTACGTTAGTCCTTTCCCAGTCTGGGAAGCTGCCCTCACTGACAGGCATGAACCAGCTCTCTGAGTGGCTTCCCCCGAAGGGGTTGACATAGATGGCCATGACGGGCTCCAGTGTGCTGTTCTTGGTGAGGCAGATCTGCAGGGAGAGGGCCAACATCACGTGAACCAGCCCGGGTTTGTACTTGTTGCTCTTCAGGGTCAAGAGCATGCGCTTCCTCCAGGAGGGGTCGAACCAGCTCCCCAGGCGCATGTCGTTGCTGATGAAGATGGAGTGCACCTCGATGCGGCTGTCCCGTTTCTGCAGGAGGTACTTGAGCTCCAAGTCCTGCAGGTCCGTCTCGAGCCCCAGGTAGTGCTCCAGCGAGTCAGCCACCTCCGGGCGGCAGAAGCCCTGGGCGAGCACGTAGCCGTGGTTGCAGGTGCCGCAGCGGGTGCCGTTGTCCTCAGCACAGCTGGCACAGGCTGGTCCCTCACCCAAGGCACACGGTATGGACCCCTGGCAGGAGGGCTGGTCGGAGGGGCACGTGCAGCTGTGGCTTTCTTCCAGGAAGGTCCCCGGCGTGGTGGTTTCACTGCAGTACAGGAGCGACTGTGCACGGCTCCACCAGTAAGGGAGGGACCTGGTGGAGAAGAGAAACGGGAGGAGAGATTCTTACGTGGCATCTTTTGGGGCATGACTGACTTTCCCCAGGGATGGAAGAGCTGCCCACCATCGTTTTTCTGCACCGCTGGTGGCACCCCCCATGAACCGTGCCCCGTTTTCCACCTCCAGCCTTGGACCCAACCTCTCAGGTCCACGTCCCAGGGTGGCACAGCTGCCCCTGCTGCCTGCTCACCCCCGGGCACCCCTCCAACAAGGAGGGAGCTCCTCCAGTC
>NW_010528763.1:0-587 GCF_000687285.1 Phaethon lepturus | reverse complement strand
CTCTGAGCAGTGCCCTCGATGTGGGGTGAGGGTGCCATGGCACCCTACCTCTCCTTCGGCAGTTTGAAGCGAGGTTGCCGGTGGCAGCGTTTGCTGAGGTTGAAGAGCCGCCGGATGAGTCGGTGGGTTTTCCTGGAGAGCAGCTTCAGGCTGGTGCCCAGTTGCTGGTAGCGATGCTGGACATCCAGGTCCATGGCCCAGAAGTGGGAGATGTTTTTTTTCGGTCCCCGGGGAGCCTCTTCACCAGGGCCTGAAACTCCTCTGCGAGGGCAGAGAGATGGCGTCAGCAGACCCAGCAGAGCAAGCGGTGAAGGCAGGGCTGGAGGTGACCTCCCTCCACCTGGGCTCTGGGGTCTCCACAGGGAGACGACCGCTCTGGGTCCTGCCCTGGCGCCCCACCACCCAGCCTGGGCTGCTCCCAAAGCAGCAGGGAAGGAGACGCTTGGTGGGGTCTACCCAGCCTCACCTGACTCCTCGAACTGGCCGTGGTGGCTCTCCCAGGCTCGCCGCAGCTGGGCCAGGTTGTTCTCCAGCGCCTGGACGTCGGCCTCGGGGCAGTTGCAGCGGGGGAAGGCGGGCTGGCACCG
>NW_010528762.1:0-284 GCF_000687285.1 Phaethon lepturus | reverse complement strand
ACCGGCAGAGGTTGCCTCCTCGAGAAACAAAGAACGTCCCAGTGAAAGGATCCAGTGAGGAACAAGGAGGCCCCAGACCCAAATACGACCATTGGACCAAGCCTCCTCGTGAGGACAGGGGACCTGGGACTGCAAGGGTGTCATTGCCCAGAGATTCTTTTGTTCGGGGTCCCTCTCCGCAGGCACCCCGCTTGAGCTGTTCCTCACCACTGTTACCGCCCCACAAATTCGTCTGGCGAACGTCATGTCGGAGATTCTGTTGGGGGAAACCCAGGGCCGAGCCT
>NW_010528761.1:31054-33520 GCF_000687285.1 Phaethon lepturus | reverse complement strand
CAACCTAGTGATTCTGTGATTCTGTGAATCTGTGAAATAGCAGAAGATGTGCTGTTCTTCACTTCTCAAATGGCTCTCTCTTCCCCCCTACCCCTTCCTAACCCGTTCAGAAACATCTCCCTGCTGGTAGCATGGAGTTGAAAGAAGGTAGGAGAGGATTTTAGAGACCTTTCTTAGCTATTGGTAGAGGGATGAATGCAAGCACTGAGTGCTATTACTTGATTCGCCTAGTCTTTATGCTGCCGGTGGCCCCAGGGTTGTCTCTGCACTGTCATTTGGAGTCAGGACACCACCAAAGGGAAGGAGACTACAACGGTGTTTGTCTCCCAGAGAAGTGCTGAGACGTTGGCTCAAGTTTGGCAGTTGTCCTAGCACATCTTCTGAAGGTGCCACCTCTGCTCAGTCCTTGAGGTGTCATCGGCAGTGCTACTCGGCTGAGATTCAAACGCATCTCCAGAACCTCACGTATCAATTGAGCATGTGAAAGAAGCAGCTGCTTTACAAATAGTGTAACAAAGGCGTATCTTAGCGAAGGGAAGAGACTCTTCCAACCCCTGCAACGGTCCTCAGATAGGCAATTGCATTACTCCTAGAAAGGGTGCCAATGTAAAGGTCTTTCCAAGCTGCCTAACGTGCTTTTAAAAGACTATATCTTACTTTTTGAAGGACTTAGAGACGTAGGATCATACATTTGCTTGAAAATCACTGGGATTTAGGCACTGAAACTGTTTTGAGGGTCCAAGCTGTAAAACAAATGTAGAACGCAACCCTCCAGCGTCTCTGTGCAGCTCCCAGCTCCTTGTTTGGTGCTCAGGCTCATCAGGCAACCTCCACGTGGGTGGAGGTTTATGTATGTAATGGCAGAAAGCGGCTGGGAAAGGAGCTGCCGATGACAGGGAAGGAAAGGGGTTGAACATTATCGTAATGATCTTGTCAGTCACAAGTCCCGACTTGTGGTAGTTCCTTCTGCTCAGGCTAGTCAGCTGTGAAACCCCTTGTTACGTGCTGTCAAAGCTAGATCTGCTGTGGGGATCCCACGTCTTAGTCTCCCATTGCCACTATGAAGACCCAGAGGGGAGAGAACAGAACAGCAGACCGCCGAAGGAAGCGTTTGTGGGTGGGATGGGTGGTCTGACCTGCCCTGGGCTGATCCCACCTTGGATCCTCATGGGATCAGCTGGAGGTACGGCACCAACCCGTTGGCTGTCTGGTGGTCTTACGTGGCCTTGCACGTGCCAGCCAGCAGGAGCAAAAATGCTTGCGGGGTCGTGTAGCAGGGTTTGAGAATGGCAGTGGCATGTACATTTTGTTCTTGAGCACTAGAAAGCCTAAGAAATCTTGATTTAGACCGAAGTCCATTTTGAAAAGAGGATCTAAGCATTTTTTGAATGTTACTCTGTATGAGGTACGTGCTGTTTTCCTCTGTGAAGGGAAGCTGTCTGCACTGCGTTGTGTATTAGGCTCTTGAAAGCATAGCTAGTTCTGTAATCATTAGAATTATATTTGCATTCACAACTAGTATGTATACAACTAGAATGGTAATGCATGCTAATTAAATACCAATTAATCATTTAAAAAATTAGATTTGAATCTATACAGCTATCACAGATGTAGTAAATACTCATTGCTTATGAAGAATAAATCAGGTGTGTTTTAATACGCAACCCTAGTCCTATATAAACACATAGTGCCAATTATTTAGAAGAGATGTAATGTGTTCCTTATTCATATTACACAGCGACTGCTGACTGAGCGACAGTCATTGTAATGTATTTCACTGCTTTTACATTATTGCACATTAACGCTTCCGGCAATTCACTCTGGGTCTGCTCGTGTTTCAACCATCAGAAAATGTGGAAATTCATTGTTTTGCCCCGCAAGGTAGAGGGTTAATGCTCTCATGATTAATCCAGCCAGGCAATCCAGATCAGCTGCTGAAAACCAGTTGTCTGTATAGTTTGAAGCTTTACGGCTCTGGCGGGGTATCTTACATCACTTTATCTGCAGGCTTCAGAAACTCCGCCGAAGAGAATCAAAGTCCACACATGGCTGAGAGCGTTTGATGCTTCTGGTTTAAGAAACAGCGAAAGCTGCTGCTGCCAGGGAGGGAAACAAGCTTTTGTGCGCGCCGTCTCTGGCGCAAGTTTCTGCTGCGAAGCTCGGAGTTGTGTCGTGGGCACGGGGGGACGCGTCCAAGCTGAAGGAGCTGAACGTGCAGGTCGCTGCCCGCTGTGAACTGCTGATGAGCAAACCGAAGGGCTTGCGGCGTGCAGGCAGGCAGGACACTGAAGCGAAGGTGTCGCTGGTCGCCCTTACGGCGGGCGGGCTCGCGCAGCACTGGCTGCGCCCGCGGCGGGCTGAGGGCAGCACGCGTGTCCTCCCGTCCCTGCGGGCATCTGGGGTAGCAGAAGGCAGCAGCACGACGAAGTTGTGGAAGTGGAAAGGCAGAGAGGAGTGTAGCCGCAG
>NW_010528761.1:30147-30583 GCF_000687285.1 Phaethon lepturus | reverse complement strand
ATGGCCGAGGTGGCTCAGCACTGCCCGTGAGAGCTGGGTTTTGGCTTGTGGGGGTCTTTTCCGGACTTTTGCCAGGGCGGATGTTTGCTTTTCATTGCATTTTGCCTTGGAAGCCATTTCCTCCATGAAGGAACAGGCTAATTAAAGAGTTGCTTTGGCCAGGCAGGATTTGCCCAGGACACCCCCCGTGCGGGAGGTGCATCCCTGTGCCTGCACCCACGCGCAGCGCTCCGCTGTCGGACTTTTGCCAGGGCGGATGTTTGCTTTTCATTGCATTTTGCCTTGGAAGCCATTTCCTCCATGAAGGAACAGGCTAATTAAAGAGTTGCTTTGGCCAGGCAGGATTTGCCCAGGACACCCCCCGTGCGGGAGGTGCATCCCTGTGCCTGCACCCACGCGCAGCGCTCCGCTGTGCCGGGCCCCGCTGTCGTACGCG
>NW_010528761.1:13000-30105 GCF_000687285.1 Phaethon lepturus | reverse complement strand
GGTTTTGCCTGCGTCGAGGCTGGGACAGGACTAGCGCTGAGACACCCGCCCGGGAATTTCCCCAAATCACCCCACCTCGCTCCCCAGGAGCATCCGTGGTGTCGGGCTCTTGGTGCTCCTCTGCCGCCCCCGACAGAGAGGAGGGCGAAGCCGGCTGAGGAAGACCGGGGCACGTGGAGGAAGAGCAGGAGGAAGTTAAGGTGCTGTGCAGTTCGGAATGGGGCAGCGAGGTCTGGGGTTGCATTAGTGCCTCACCCCAGCAGCTCCCAGAAGGTGTCCGGGGCTGCGGAGGCACGTTCGCCCCCAGCGCCTGGCTCCTAGTCCAGGGCTCCAGAATCCCTGCCTCTGGCACTTGGCCATAAACAGCTGCAAAACCCGCTGGAGAGGAGCCTCCCCGTCGCTCCCCTTGGCTGGCCGATGCGTGCGAGGAAGACAGCCGATGACCTTCTTCAGAGACGTGGTTAACCCCAGGCTCCAACCAGAGCTTCCCTGGCTGGGCAGGGCAGGGGCTGGAGGTCCTGCTGGGGGATTGCCTAGTTATTCTTTCCTCCATTTTTTCTTTTTTTTTTAAGTTAAGAAATAATGTAGCAAAAATCTGTTTTGCACGAATGCTGTGAGTTCCCAGGTCAAAAGTTAGGTAGTGACAGAATTAAGGGTTTTCCTGTTGTATATATGGACATTTCTTTACTACTTCTTTCATGTAGTTTCAGTAGTTACTAAGCCCTGATGCATTTGCTCTCACCAGCCACGTTCCCAAACTCCATACAACCCAGAATAGGGCTGAAACCTATTAGGAATATGTACCTTTGTGCTTTGCTAAACGATCACCTTTTTGAAGTGCCTGTAACTTCCTCTAGTTACTTGTTGCACCATGTAAGGGTTCCAGCATCAGGATAGTTTGTTCATCCTCACTTTTAGGAATCAGGCTCACTGAATTTTTAGGTTCTTTACCTTTAATTTTTGGCGCTGGCAATACCTTAAGTGAATGATTTCAGCTCATTTGGTTTTATTCAGAAAATAATCGACCCAAATAATCCTCAGTGAGAAGTAATGAAACTAAGTTCAAGCACTTCTCAAAATGTTTTCCTAAGGTGCTTGTCAGAGCTCAAGCCGTGCTGCTTTTATAGGACAATTTAGATCTGAAGCTCACTTGAGACTTCATCAACAAGGTAAGAGACTGCTAGTAATTACTCTAATTTTTCAAGTCAAGACATTTGTTTGGAAGAATGGCTCCATTTCCTTTAAAATTACTGCAGCTCTCCTTTTTTTCCCTAATAACTAGGAGTATGAAGGCTAGCTATTCAGTTTGGTGTTATTTGCTCTCCTGAGCATGTTATTTCTCGACACAGAAATACAAATTTTCCACTCCTAACAGCAAGATTTATTGCTGCATATTGACAAGAAAAAATGCCATCTTACTAAAAGTTCAATTTAGATAGCCCCGAACAAAACCCGGTCTGGATGGCAGATGCAGCAGCAGCAAGTGTGATGTTCACCTAAGTAATACAAATGTAAAACCGATGGGGGTATTAAAATAGTTGACTGGTGTAGAAGCCAAACATAATTCTGCATCCTCAGTAGGTTTTTGGCTTAGAAACCTTTGGCTGGCGGTTTGCATTCTGCCAGGCTCAGAAAACGTAGTGATTATGTAGGAAGCGAGTTATATTTTTGTAGGTATCAAACAGGCAGGTCTCCTCCTGCCAGCAGCGTCCTTCTCCCTCCCATCGAAGCGCAATTCCGGCCAGCGCCGTGTCGCGTTCTGCCAGCTCGTAACGCGCATTAATCGCTGCAGATTATTTGAAGGCAGCCTGCGCGTGGGTGTGTGAGGAGGACTGACGTGGAACCTTTAACCTTTGTGAAGCCAGCCGATGGTAACCCTGAGTTAATTACTGTCCCGTGGCGCGCGGCTGCGAACCGACTCCCAGGGAACAGCCAAGCACAATATAAACCCACCGAAGTCGAAGCTGGTGGAGCTGCCCTGGGATTGAATTCGTCACATCACAACTTGAAGCAAATTTGTAAGGGAGGATAGGGAATGTACTTACGCTGCTTCTTTTCAAAAGATAAATGGATGATTTTAAGGGTCATCACAGATTCTCTCATTAGGCTAAATTCACTTGAGGGTGGTTTTTCTATTCGGAAGAACACCATGTGGAATAGAAAGTGCTCAGCCACAAAACAAGCTATAAAAGGTTAATGATTTTAAGGCAAAGTGAGATATAAGCACTGATAATGTTACAAGCTGTGTTATTCCATTTTCTGTGGCAACTCACATCTGTTTCCTTCATTTCAGTGCAAGCTTGTGTCTCGTAAAAGAGCTCTGAGTTGGGGAATGGAGCACTTGACTGTACTTTTCTGCCGGACATTTTAAAGGGCTGCAACCTGGTACTAGCATTTAGGTGTTTAAGCTTTTGCCTTCTAGCTTTGTTTTAGCAATGATGAACAACTTCACTGATTCCTAGGTGGAATTAATGGGTACTTCTCATAAATGAAACAAAAGCCCCACAACAAAATCCTGATTCTGTCAGGTCTGATTTCAGAGGTCTGGGTTCAAAACACCTCCCGCTGCCTTTTAAGTCATTGTGTCTCAATGGAGGTGATGATAACCTGGACAAGGAGAAGAGTAGGTTGTTACAGCACTCTCCAGGCCTGATGAGCTGAGGGAGGGGAAAAAAAAAGAAAAGAAGAAACCGCATTAATTCTGTCCAGCAGTGCCTTTCACGGGGATTTTTATTATGTGCGGTTTGCATTGAGAGAACTGAGGCAGAAGAAAGACCCAAGTTTGGGATGGTGAGTGCAGCTCCTGTCACTCCATATGAAGCGAGTCCTGTGCTGAGCATTTTTCGTGCTGCCCGCTGAGGTGAGTTATTTCGGGATAGGTGGTTCCGTCAAGAGGACTCTGACGCTTGTCCAAGACTCCCCACGAAAGATGGTGCGGTGGAGCTGCGGGTTGGACCACGGATGAGCCAGGGACCGGGGCTGGGGCTGCTCTGGTGTCGGTGGCTTTTTCCGAAGCAGGGAGCACCGTGAGCAGGAAGGAAGAGTTTGCTGAGAATAAATTTGACACAGTGGAACAAAGTGTTCCCCTTAGATGTGTTCTACAGCCAGAATAGCAGCGGTGTTTCTGCCAAGTAAGGGGCCTGCTGCAGGAACAGTCTGGCAAGGGGAAAAGATATAGCCAAATTTGTGCTAAGCAGCCTGATAGTGGGTGGTTGGATTATGCAATCTTACTGATATGAAAAATGCATTATCTCTTGCAGAGTGCTCTGAATGAAATGGAATGGTAAAGCAGAAAACTCTTTTTTACACTCCCCCCCTCCAAGGTTGTACTTCTAAACACCTCCGTTCAAATTCTTGAAACTTGAGAAGAAAGACCGGGAGGACAGAGCTTGTAATGAAACCCTCATCAGGAACCTGAGGGCAGGGCTGGAAAATGAGCTACTGCAATGTCAGAAATTCTTGGATTTGTTGAAACTTGGTCCTGGAAGGGATGAGCCAGAAAGAAATCCTAAGAAAAAGAGGAAAAATACGATATCCTTTCACTTCAGCGTGCTCTTTTGTAAGTGTAGTCATTTCTGGGAGAAGTATCAAGATTTACAGCTATTCTCAATGCTGCCATGTGGGATGAATGAGCTCCCATGAATGGAAGAATCATCATCATGTAGAAATCAGTGTGGGTTTGCCTTGTAAAGAGTGATGATAGTTCAACAGTTGTGCTCGACTGCTTCTGCTGTTTTGCTGTGTACAAACAAGAGTTGCCTTGCTTGCAGATAAGGAAATCTGGCTGATTTATTCTCACCGAGAGCAACTTTAACCTCACAAGGTTGAATTTTAATGTTAGTTAAGGTGTTTTTAGGAACACATCTGTCTTGTCCCTCTTGTCATCTTATTCCAGGAACATGGGAGGACTGAGCTTGGATTACGGATGCCACAAAGGTGTCAGAGCTGAAAGAAAAAGGCTGTGCCTGTAACGCTCCCTTGGTGACTTCGCCAGTACGTTCTGGAGCCCATGAGAGGTGATAAACAAAGGCAGCCCATGGAGACGCTTTGCATGCTGGTGCTTTTCAAAGTACAGCCCTACTTTGAAGCAGACTGTTCCCGTGAACAATCTTAGAAATGCAGTCTAGCATGGAGCCAAAGGCTTGACTCGTCATGAACCAAGCTCAACAACGACATCCAGCATAAACAAACCCGCGAAGACATGAGTAAGAAGAGCAGCCCAGGTCTGAATATTTTCGGTGTTGCTGCCTTGGAGCTTTAAGGAGTCTGTGGACTAAAGGCTGGTATCGTTGCGCTTTGCCCCCTTGCCTTTCATTTTGGGGTTTAAAACCGTCTTGAAATTACTCTCCCAGCTTGCACAAGTGAGTGAGTGTTTACAGGTGGGGGAATGTGTGTTATACCACTACGACAGAGTCCGTGACAACAAGTTTTGCTGTGAAACAATCTTGCACAGAGTAAAAGAAACCACTTTTGGCTCCAAACCTTTGCTGTTCCAAAGCTGGTTCCTTCTGGTAGCTGTTGCCAGAGAAAGGGATCTATAAATGGTCGGGGCTGAGCCTTCCTGGGTTTTGATCCTCTGGCTTGCTCTGTAAACTTGGACCAACCGCTTCCACCTTCTGCGCTTCCCAGAGCAGTTCCTAAACGAAAGCACACTGGCTATAAATTCCCAGTGCCACTTTGGCAATGCAAGTATTGAGTTTTTCATTTTCCTTCCCTGGATTTTGTTTCCTTTCACCTTTTAAGTTACTTCCCTTTTCCCCAAAGGAGTGCTTATGTTCTCAGATTAAAACCAGAAGTTTGTTCAGTTTTCCGTGAAGGTTAATTTATTAAAAATATAGTTTTAGTATCCTTTCAAATGGTATTTTCCATATAAAAATATTTATTTTACTAAAACCACATCTTTCTGATGGAAAAATGTCTGGGCATTTAAAAAAAAAGTCAACCACCGTCTAGTAGCTTCAGTATATAAATGTTTCTACGGTACGACAATGATTTAACAGAGTAAAGCAATTAGAGATAACTGGTTAAGTTCTTAATTTTAACTAAAGTTAATTTATTACCTTTAGCTAAGGTATGAAAGCTTCATGCACTACAGCCTTACTGTGTCCTTCTGAAACTTAGAAATGTTAGTGTTTAAACTTTAAAACATGGCTGTCTTCAATTTTTTTATCGATGCAGTAAAGGAGCAAGCTAGGTAAAGGCTTGCTAAGGTTTTGCGGCACACTGCCCCTAGACAGCTAAGCTATCGTTTGTGGTTCCTTGTTATTCGATAATGCAGCTCTGTGGTGGTCTGAATTGGAGAATTTTGGGACCTTGGGTCTCGGGAGCCAATGTCTCCGTCACTGCAGGTTTCCCGAATGCTGGCTGCAAACGGGCATAAAAAGCCTCTGAAAACTCTCTCTCATAAAAACCTCTGAAACCAACCCGTTGGGTTGTGATGTCCTTTGACACTCAAAATGCTTTGAGAAAGAATTTTGTTTCAGAAGGAAAGAAAAAATATTATTTTGAAATTACTTTTTTATTGTTTTGTGTTGAAGACAAGAGTGGGAGATGTGTAGTTAAGGGGGTGCAAAGTCTCACCTCTCTTGCAGTCCATGCTGAAAACCAAATCCAATGTGAGCTTATAGCAAGTTGTTTTTATTACAGGGCTATCAGCGCTTTAACCTCCCTCTCCTGGAAGAGCATTTGGAAATTGCCCCTCGTGTATTAAATTAGGCTATTAAATCCCATAGTTCTCTCCAACAAGGCTCCTTGTTTTAGGGGTCTATTAGCAAGAACCAGATGACTCAGTAACAGCCAAAATGTTGGGAGAGAAGGATCAGAAAGTAAAAGAAATGATAACCATAATTCTTAAGGAAGCACCTCTTCTCTCTTGGTGTTCTGGATACAGCTTGCTTCCTCCAGCACTCCCCATGTCTTCCTCTTCCTCCGTGGAATTACTGTCACCCCCTCTGGGGCACACAATACTTCTCCAAACTGCAGGACTCTTGGTCTCTCACATGCCTGTCTCCTTACAGCACTGCTCTGAAAGGTCTGCAAGCTGTGGGGTTGCACTGGTTTTGCTGGGATTGCAAAGCTGCCAGCGACGGGCCATTGCTCCTCAGACACAACATGGATGATGCCTGTTCGCTTATATTGAATAATCAGATTTTGAGTTATCAGATAATCAGATTCTGTCCCCGTGCACCGTGTTAAGTAACTGAGGGAGAAAGTAGTTTTAATTAGACTGCATACAGATCTCCAGTGAAATAGATTTTAACTTCTGAAAATCAATAGGTAGAATCAATCTACAGTAAAGATAAAGCCTTTTACTGATTAAATATCACTTCATCCTTCTTTGAGGACAAAATGTTTACCTCTTTTAACTGCTTGAACTCTTAGAGAGACTGCGGGGGCGGGGGGAAGAAAAAAGGGTGAAGAACATCTCTTCATTTCCTTGGTGTTCGAAGGGGTAATACTATCTCTTGGCTTTCCAGTGTATATTCTGATTAAAAAGCTCAACCTTCCAGATCTTTCCAGATCTGTATAGACCATTAGGAAGGACATTAACGGGCGCTTTTTTCTATGCTTTTTGGGTTGCTGGGGTGATGTTTCCAAGCAGCTGCAGGAACAGAGGAGTTGCGGGTTGCAAGGCAATGTGAAAAGTCCTTCACCTCAGTGACGGTAGATGAGCATGAATATTTCCCCTTCTGCACTGACGTTATTAGTTTTGCAGAAAACAACACCGAGGGAGAGAAGATAAGAGGTTTTCTCCCAGGGCCGCGCCGCCAAGGCCCAGGCTAGAGCGTGAAGCGTGGTTACAAAGGAATCGGCCTGTCTTTCACCTCTTGTCCCCGGCCCACCATGCAATTCGGAGACCTTGTCAAACACGGGCTGCAAAGTGTTGCGCGATGTACGGAGCGAGAACTAAGGAGCCTCTTTTGCACAGGTCCTGCGCTCCCTCCCGCATCCCGTGCCTGGCAGCGTAGAGGCAAGAAGAGCCTTCCAGCAGCACCAAGAGGGCAATGCCTGCCGGGGCCCAGCAGGGAGCTTTCCCGGGCGACCAGTTACAATCTTCGAAGTGGTGCAAAAAGCTTCATGGCAACCCGTTTTGAATGGTAGCCCATGAGGAGTATCCCGAAAGTCAAGGCAGATCTACCTGGGATGCCATCCCGCCGGCTGGCGTTGCGCTGGCGACGCTGGAGAAGGGACAGCGGAGGAAGGACAACTTCCCTGCTCGCTGGCACTAATTAGGCCAGGCTTTGAGGTACCAGGCCTTTGCCTTGGTGATGTTAGCATATGATTTCCAGTAATTTAGCCAATTCTTTTAGAAATGAACCTTCGGCACTGTCAGCTCCTCTTAGGGAGAAATGGTGTCCATTCCTGACTAGTGCAGCGAAACGCTGCTGGCAGCCGTTGCTGCAGGTCAGTCCTACCGGGCTGATGAATTTAGGGCATTTTTTCCTGTTGTGATTAAAATCCAGGGCCTGCAATACCGTTGCACCAGTGGTAGCAGCATGTAAATAAATGTGTTGATGCAGCGGTTTTGCAAGCATCCCAAACGTCTTCTGGCTTCACGTTTCTTCTGCCTGTCAAACAGCTTAAAAAGAGAGCGATAAAATGGAATTTGGAAAATCACCATTTTGGATCTTACCTTTCAGGGCGGTAAAACTAAGAACTTAGCTCAGGGATATTTGTGGCTCTTGAAAGCAGAGAATCCGGACTATTTATTGAATTGAAATGTAGGCTTCTGACACTTCATGTGTTATGTTGGTAGACGAGTGGTGTGCTTGGGACAAGGCTGTGTGTTTGCACTAGCAGGAAATTAAAACTGCTGACTACGTGGTTGATAGTAGGCTGATACTACATGCCGGTGAGTCAAAATGTGATGACAATTGAAGCCGTGTTTCAGAAACAAAATCTTAGCACTGATTATGTTTTTCCCTGTCAGCAAAAGAGGGTGCCAGTTGCTGAGAAACGTGATCCTTTTTAGGTTATAGCTCCTTATGAATTTTGTGAAGAAATATGATGCACATTTTCATGGATAAGAGCCCATGTTAATTATTTTGAAGGTCTGCAGAGAGCTCTGCACTATCATTGCGCAGGGGTGCATGTAGATAGATGAACTAGTGCCCTACATAGTCGCCACCTCTGATGCATCTGAAAGTGTCATGATCTTTAATTTGCTTAGAATTTTTTTTTGTTTTTAATTCTCTGTACTTGACGTCTGTGTGGAACTTTGTGTGTGCTGTGCTTGGAATTTAAACAGGTATTTTGGAAGGGTATATTGGGTGTTACGTTTCTAGACATCAGTGTCAAGAACTGTTATGTAATCATCAAAGTGGGGATTTTTGGGTGGGGAGGAGGATGTATTGTGATGGAACAGGAATACTTGTTTTTAATTTTTCCACTCTAGCCGTTATCGCAGTAATTGGGGAAAAACAACGAAGAATTGCTTAATTTCTCATTGTCCCTTCTTCTCTTTTTGTCATTGGGGGTTAATGAGAGAATCTGCCTGAGAAAGTCAGCAGTGCATCTATAGCACCCTGCAAAGATGGGATTCTCTCTGGCTTTATTTATAGAAGGCAAGAAAGGTTCAAGATGGATATGCTGATGATGGGGTTGCTCTGGTAGGAAATCTTGAAGGGGGAAAAAACATCATGCCAAGAGCACGCTGACTTTACTAGGGCTAAGGTTTGTTGGTGTAAGCGTGTCTGTTAAGAGCAGAGGATCTCGGTACCAGCTGAAGGGCAGCAAACCCTCCCTGTGCCCATGGCTGCAGTGGCAACAAGAATTTTGTGAGCCTGGCATATTTTATTTGGCACCTTGGTATAAGTCATCACTTACTGCTATGTGCTGCCTCTGCAGGAGGAGAGGGTGCTGCATATTTAAACCAGGAGTAGGAAAGCTTCTTTGTTGCAGGTGAGGCCAAGAACTAAATTTCAGGCTTTGGGCTGGATTGGGCCAAGTCCTGGGGTCTCCTGAGGACATAATGTGGGCTTGAGGCAAGGCGGTACCCCTATAGAGACCGTGGTTGTTTATGCTCAGTAGTCCTTCATCAGGATGTGCTATAGAGCAACTGTCTTCATTTTCATGAATCAATTTCATGAAATTCACTGTAGGAATAATTGAAATGACACTTTAGTTATTTTTATATATATCGCTATTAATTTATTTAAAGCACTGATTATTGTAGTGGGAAAACCACAGGCATAATACATCAGTACGCTGATAATCTCTTAAATCCAATTCTCCCCCTGACTTAATGGACCATTTTTGATGAACATGTTCTTTAGCAGCTGAAAGAATCAAAATGACTTCTTGTGTTCTCATTCCAGGCAGTGGGATTTCTGGGAAATGTGTTAAATTGTCTCTTTACTGATCAGATAAAGAGGGTGAATGGAGACAGAAATTATACTGCAACATCATTGTTCTAAATCTAATTTTTAATAAGTGGAGGAGTAGATTTAACAGTTTCGCTCTTGTGAAAAATCTTACTTGGTTTACATTTAATTCACACTTCAGACATGCCTGGATTATTCTTTACACTGTACAGCAGCTTTTAATACAGTGACAGGATCAATAAGGGAAGAAATTTTGGTATATGCCACTGCTTGTCTGTGTCTAGAGATTTTACACTCTTGTTTGTAGGTGGTCAATTTGAAAGATCTTGAAAATCTGAAAATTGTCTGAAGAGCCTGTTTCTTTCAGGAAATGCTTGCTCCGAAAGATCCAAGTATTCTGCAGGAACAAAGGTTTCTGTCAGAGCTTTCTGTGGGAATTTCTCAGACTAATTAGTTTAGGCAACTTCATTTTGATCTGATGTGCTAGCAGAAAATTTCAAAGTAAATCTCTCTTTAGGAAAGTTAAAATATTGCAAGAAATTGTAGCTTTATTTTGTCTTTTTTTTTTTTCTTTCCTCCAGTTCAGGAGAATTAATAGAAGTTGACTAAGCCTGAGAGTCTGCATTTTGGCTAGTCCAAATTTAAAGGGTTGTCATCAGAAGATGTGCAGTGCAGACATTTAGAAATTCCTCATTTTAATAGGCATTTCAGAGAAGTCATCAAAAACTTAAGGCGTATAGTGAGGATTGTGAAACGGTGGAAGCCAGCTGTTTTCATTAACCACATCACTAGATTGCCACTTAAATGTTTGTGGATGTCTGTGTTGCAGTTTGAGGAGCCTCAACAGGCAACCATTAAAGCAAGATTCTCTATCTGGCCAGAGAAAGGAACTATAAATACCAAAGCCAATAAGCACATATTTTGCTGAAACTGCTTTTTTGAATGCTTTGAGATTTGTGTGAGGAGCCTGTGGAATTTGCACTGGGCCAGCTTTGGTCCTCATGCCTGAAGACACTGTGGTTGCCTTCATCATTCTGTGGTTCCCTTATCCCTTCGTTCCCGTGGAGAGTAGGATCTGTGCCTTAGGTTCTTTTTTTAAATTTCTTTTATTTTATTTTAAATTCATCTGGTTTTCTCTCTTCTACTGGATTGGGACTCCTGTTTGGGGAACAAAACATGTTTGAAAAATTACTCCATTCTGGAGGGGTCTTGCAGGGAAGCCAGCAGGAGTTACCCAGCTCAGTGCTTCACTCCTGCATTAATAATTCACTCTGGAACTGGAGGAAAAGTTCTCCATCCCTTTTTCTGTGCAAAAAGCCCAGAATCCCAGTGTGCCGTTGTGGTGCCAGTGCTTTACCCTGGGAAACTTCAGTACAGGCTCTGGGTAAAGACTAACTCAGCCTGGTTTAGGATAGGAGAAAACCAAGCAGGAGCACTGGGATGTGGGAATAACACCTGCCCAAGCATGTAAAGTGCCCTGCAACCCCTTTGCATATTCCTCATCTAAAAGACACTCGTTTTTGCAGAAAATGCTGATTCCCCTTAACTCCCCCGTTGCTACGGACAGATGTGTATCACGGATGCTGTATAAATGTTCATCTACTCATAATAATTGAGGCAACAAACTCCTACTTTTCCCAGGCACTTGAGTTGCTTTTAGTATAATTTTTGTTCTTATGATGTTTTAGTATAAAAATATCTTACTAGAGTGTATGAGGAGGTATCAGTAAATTTTTTTTTTTTTGGTTCTTTGAAGATGGTCCATCTCAGCCTGTGTTTCACTATTGCTGACAGTCCCATTGTAACGACAACCTTAAATTTACAGCTGGAATAGAGGGACAGGGGGAAGACTTTTCAGTGAGAAGCGGTGCAAAATAGAGATTTGTGTATTCTGGAAGAAGTTTAGGGATTCTGATTTTAAAAAGAAAAAATTTGATTAAAAAAAATCCCTGTGGCAGCAGATGCTCCCAGGCTGCTGGCACAGGCAGGAGGCAGCACACCCAGGGCAGACCACTTGTTATCAGTCTTCGCTTTCTCTGTCTGAAGCCATCCAGGCTTGCAGCCCAGAAGGAAAAGAACCAGAATGCAGAATATTGAAGCGTTCTGATCATTAATTGTGCGTCTCCTCCTTGAAATGACTCATCCTCGCAACCGCCAGAAAAATGGCACATTTTAGCCCGTTTTCATAAGAAAATGAACCTCATAGGATGCTCTGCGCACATCAGCCCTTCTGACAGTTCCCCCTGTAAATTTTCAGTGCCTTGGCTAATTTCGGCTAAAGAGAAGAAAAATTTCAGAAATGTAAGGTTTGTAAAAATAGACAGCAGTTGAGGAAAACCCAATTAGAGGACCCATGGAGGGGAAGACGGTGTGAGTCCAGGATTTTACTAGGCTTGCGGGAATCTACAAAGGATGGAGGTCTTATAAATCCCCCAGCTGCGGAAAAATGTCAGTAGGAGTTTGCTGCAGCAGAAGGCACAAAACACCATCCGGCACAAGGTAGGGACTCGCTCCTCTTTGGATTCTCTGGTGTGTAGTAAGGAGGGCCCTGACGCAGCAGCTGCAGCGTAATTCTGTATAAATGCTCTCAGATATGACTCACAGGTCCATTGCAAATGAAGATTTATAACTTTTTGCAATATTGGAAATACTTGTTTACCCTAACAGTACAATAATTTATTCTCCAAACAATACTTCCCCCCCCGCCCTTAGTCTTTTCTCCTGATTTTAGGACTGGATTGCTTCCTTAGCCCTTCGCTCAGGCTGCTCCCACTGCCTGTCCAGCTCCCTAATTGCATTGCTTGCTGTGCTATTGCTTGGATCTTCTGTGTCACCCTGAATCCAAACTCCCGTAGTCTGAAATAAGAGAATTGTGTGTGCGTACATGTGATTAAAGTCTTGGTCTAGCTCCTGTCAATATTCAAAACCGTTTGCCCACTTGCATTCCTACAACTCACAGGACGTGCGTCACAGCTATGCACAGGACAGCTGGACAGCTTTTTCTCTGTCTGTGATTACGTGAGCTGATTTCAGCCATGTTATCTCTAGCTGTAGTCTTCAATTCTTGCCCTGACTCTTGTGTGAGAGGGAAGAAAAATCACTAACATGAAACAAATCATGAAGAATGAAAACTGGGAGATCTTGTATTAATAAAGTTCATGCTCTTCCTGGCTTTACTGCTGTAGGATCTCGAGGAAATCACGTCTAGCGGGTAACGATCTCCTCGTATACATCTTCAAGAGTAAGACAGAAAAAGAATCGCTGCGTACAGTCATCATCAGAAAGGGGGAGATGTGGACATGGGCAGTGTTGGCTCCTTACTGGCTTTTGGCCACATCATGCCAGGGTTGACCGTTCCCCAGTTTAATTACACAATTGTGGGTAGAAACTATTTCCACGTCTTTGTTTAAAACCTGCTGCCTCGTAGGTTCACTTGATGTTCTCTAGTTCATGAATTGCAGGAAACCATAAATAGTTGGGCAAGGTAGTGGTTTGTAGAAAACCACTTATCCCATTGGCGTGAAGTTATTCTATTTATATCCTCACCCGTCAGCTCTAAAATGCGAGAGCGCACAGTCCTTAATGGAAGAAGTGCTACGTAGCATGTTTTTAGCTCAGAAATGAATGCAAGGTTCAGCTGATACTGGATATCTGACCACCAGCCTGTTCCTTGACAGTCACTTTCAGATTTGGGTGGCTTTAGCCTGCTGTCAGAAAAGATTTGTCTCTCCCGTCACCTACACAGCAACTTCTTCCCTGCAGGTGCTGGGAGGGATGCGAGAGCAGCAGCAGCAGCTTGTGGCTTCCTGGCACTTCTATATAATGAGATTTTCACAATCTGTTTCCTTTGTGTGCTGCTCTTTAGGGAATATTCTGCCTGTGTGCGGGTTTGTGAGATGTGGCAAGGGAGTCTCTCTTCTCAGATGCTGCATCTGCATTCTAGTATTCTCTTACTGCATTTGCAAAACACCCTCAAGTCATAAGAAATGTGAATTTTATGCTAAATAGAACAGAGGTGATTAATAAAGTTCATGCTGGTGCTGGTTCACAAGCAAGGAGCTCAATTTGCTCAGCTTCTGAAGTCCAGTGAATTTTCTGTGGTCATCTTCACTGGAAAAAAATGGGACATCAAAGTGTTGTGATGACCTCAATAAGTCATTGGTTTTCTAATTGAGACCTTAATCAAAGAAAAATGAGGAAGCTTCAATTCACTTCTTACCCTCAAAACAAATAACGATGCTAACTGCCAGAAAAATGTTCTAATGATTGTATCGTGTTGGTCCTCTTAAGAGGCAAGTGCTTTAAATGGAATTATGATAACGATGTGATCATTGTCAGGGCTGGCTTAATGGGTTTAGCGGCTGTTGCAATATTAAATACTTTGCACTTAAGAAAAATACCTGCTGTTCCATTCCAAAAAGATCAGAAAAAGCTGATAGAGCTTTTGCTATTGTGCTGGATACATCACATGTAGTCTATATGCTGCCAAAATAACTGCTAGTTTGGACACTGCAGTCCTCTGTGGATTTGGCAGCTTTGGTGCTTCAACATAAACACAAGAATAGGCTTTTGGAAGCTGTACTCTGAACTGATTAATAAATTATATGAAAGTTTGACATATTGCAGAGGGTGGGGAAGTGGTTGGAGTGTGCGTTATATGCATATATGTGTATTAAAAAAAAGTGAGTTGAGAGTGTCAGGAAAGAGAGGGTTCTGTGTCAGTCTTGAATAATTAATCTGGGCATTGGAGGGTGTTGCAAAGAGGAAAAACACGGCACAGTGTGTAGGGAGGAAGCAAGAAGGCTCCACATGAGACCTTGTCCCTGGTCTGGTTCTGTTAGGCCACCTCCGGTTGCTCTCTTAGATGGCAGAGATGGCCCCAAGGACACTTCCATCAGTGGTGCTAGTTTGCTTCCTCTTGGCAGTGCTGCCCTGGGGATTGAGCGCTCTGGGAATAACTTTCTGTGTCTCGGCTGGTGTCCTGCATAGGTCAGAGAGGAGCACGTGGCAGGTGGTGATGGAGAAAGCTTGCATGGCATTGCTGGAGAGCTCTTCTTGACTAGCCCCAGTCCAACTGAGCATCGCAGGGTCTGCTGAAAATGCCAGGCAAGGGTCAGAAAACACGTATGTGCAAGGAAGTCCAATTTCAGTGGAGTTCTTGTTTGAAAAGAAAATAGTTACGTAAGTCAGACTGTGGAAAGTCTCCTTTTTGCCTTGAATAGTTTCAAACTGAAATTGAGGTGGCTCTAAGTTACGTGAATCATTACTAGCTCTGGGGCTCTAATATGTGATATCCTGCAGAATGAGGTATCTGCTGTTGTTGTACCCTGCTGTGAAGCGGGGTGTTCTGTGCATGTGCCTGACTGCTTCTCTTCAGCACTAATTTTCACTTTAAAAGTCCATAATGTAAATGCTCCCCCCCTCGTTTCAGTGTAAAGGAGCCAGGTTGGGTTGGAGAATGGCATCTTTGGGAATTATCATTTTTTGTACTGGAAATCTGAAATGATTTTCCAGGCTGTTGAAATTTAAATAGTTTTAATGCTTAATAATGATGCTTTGTATCTTCTGTTAATCCCTAACAAAAATTAATTTAAACATCCGTGACTTCTGCTGGGAGATGTGAGTAAATAAGAGCCACTTACAATTTTTGGGTATGGCGACAGAAGCCATCATTTTGCTCTCATCATTGGAAACTCATTCACAGTCTCTGAAAATTTTCAATTAAAGAAAATTTTAAGAGACTTGCCTAGAGCATTAAAGATATTTGGAGTATTAATGCAGCAATATGCTTCATGCTGTGGTTTGCAGAAAAAGATATTAAGGGGTTAAGGAGTATGCAAGAAGTCACCAGAATATGCAATAGATCGTAACTCAGTTTGGAGAGTCCCAGGAGTCAAGTGACAATGGTCTGATTCACAGCATGTGTCTGTCTAGACACGCACCCTTTTCTTCACGCCAGAAAAAATGTCAGGTTTCATCGGTACCTGGGTAGAGATCCAGGCATGAAAACTGTAACTACTTTGCAGGGTTTTGGCACACGGGATTTATTGATGTGCTCAGGTATTTATTCTTATCCTAACGTATATGCTTGGAAATGTGGCAGGAGAAATAGAAAATGCATACTTATTTGTTATGTGGAGCAAATGTTCTGCTTTTTTAATTTAGTCAATTAAGACGTTGTTTGTAAGTACAAAACGTTTGTTCTAGACAAACTGATATATGAAGGCGAGCTGGGGCTGCATTTTCCAGGAACAAACAGTCCCGTGGAATGCGTACTCGCCGTTTGGAGCCGGGAGAAATGTCAAATGCAAGTAGATTTTGTAAAATCTCTCTGGTTTCTCAGTGTGAATATCAATGATGGTGGTTTGTTTTTTCACGATAAACTCATTCAGCTATTAAATTACTGGAAAGAAATCCACACTTCAACAAAGATGCCCGAATGAGTCATGTGCATTTATAAATATAAAGGATGTCATTATGATTGGTTTCTGACCCTAAAGAAAAAATAAGCCACTTCACAATTTCCCTGTGGTTTTCATTTAGAAACACACACCACTTTTTTTAACATTATAAATAAATAGCACTGGTATTAAAATTTTGTGCATGCAACTGTGATCCTCCGTTGCTTGTC
This sequence comes from Phaethon lepturus, assembly GCF_000687285.1. Classification (NCBI taxonomy): domain Eukaryota; kingdom Metazoa; phylum Chordata; class Aves; order Phaethontiformes; family Phaethontidae; genus Phaethon; species Phaethon lepturus. Next base: position 14,151 of record NW_010528761.1, on the reverse strand, counting down.
TTGATATTAAACTCTAACTTTTCTGTGGCCCTTTTAGCACATAGAGATATTGGGGGTGTGTGTGTGTATAGTCCTATTCTGTTCAGCTATATGTATACAAGGTAACTGTATATACTTATATGTATATGCTGTAACTGTGTATATATATATAACTGTATATCCTTATATGTTAGATGCTTATACTATGTAGGGCAATATCATACACAGTACCTTTTCACCTGTAGTAGCTAACCACTATGTAGCTATTATTTCAAGGCTTAATAGGAATACACTTAAAACTATCTTATTTGGAAGACATCACGGAAGGAAAAAAAAATGGGATGGCTTTTGCAGTTCTGGTATATAAACCCCTGAGGCTGGGAGAGAAATCTTGTCTGTTTGCCGGGTTCTTCTCCAGTGGCTGGAAGTGGAGTGTCCCTTCACGTGATGGGTGAAAGGAAGGAGGTCCACCCTGGCTTCTTCCTGGTCTGTCCCTGCTTCCCCAGACAGACTGCCGGCTGCTGTCTTCAGACGTACAACTCCAGTTAAAATCCTCCAACCTCCAACTGCAGAGGCTTATCCTAAAGGCGCAGGTGCTCCAGTAGCTCATTTTTGGTCTCTCTAGCCAGGACATGATTGAAAATGCTCCTGACTTTTTCTCCTCGCTCCCATCTCAGCTTTTTGAAAATCAGTTTTAAATGCTGCTTTTTGAAACTCTCCGGAGGGATGCAAAAAAGAACGCTTAATCAGTATGAATAAAAAAACCATTTCCAAAGGAAAGCAGCTTGGAAGAATGTGCTTTTCAGAGTAGCAAAGGGATGATTCCTGACAATTTCAACCTAGAGTGACTCCTGGTGAGCTCCCTGGCTTGGGTAACACGGGAGGCCAAAGCAGATGAGCACAATAGCCCCTTGTCCCTTATAATCGGTGAAGGCAGAAGCAGTTTTGGCCCTATTTTGTGACGTTTATAAAGCATGACACTGTGTCATCTGCTGCTGATCTTGCCTGGAGGGAATTCAAGGGTGAGGTGTCCTGGCTTGAGTGAGACTGATTTGTTTTGGTTTTGAATGAATATCAAATAGTTTTTCATCATGACATTTAGCCCTTGGAGATCTTTCCCCAAATGACTGACGTAGGTTTGTAAACACAGAGCTGATCTGGGCTTGCTGCTG
>NW_010528761.1:9731-12969 GCF_000687285.1 Phaethon lepturus | reverse complement strand
ACCTGGCCCTTGGACAGTCAAGTGCAGGGAAGACGCATGAGGCAGAGCGGGAGCCCCTTGCTCATCCCTCGCTGGCTGATGGTCAAGACAAGGGCTGAAGATCTGTGTTATTTTGGTAACTTATCTCTGCGTAGCATGAGAGCTGTGGGACGTAGAGAAAAAACTGGCTGGAGAGACGGCAAAGACTGAACAGTTGCAGAGACCAAATACCCTAAAGGTTGACCCCATCGATGTTAAAACTGAGGTTCTTGGCCAGTTATGCAGCTACAACTGCCCTAATCATGTAAGTCAGTTTTACTGGGGTACATTCCATAAGCTGTGAATTCATTTGAAAGCATGTTGTTTCCAAATTCAGACCATCATTAACCACAAAAAGACTTTATGGGATGTTTTAGTAGATGTTCTGGGAGCGAGCACTGATGTACCGGCAGCCCGAGAGGTACTGCAGCAGCTACGCCTTGTACTTTCTGCTTGTCTGAGTAAATGAAATGACAAAACATCCCAGGGTGGTGAGGGGACATCATGTGGCTGCGTGGCTGGCCCTGCAGCAGGTGCCGGATTGCTGCTGATTTCAACTCTTAGTAGTATTTAACAAAATAAACTTCATATATATGACAAAGGTGATGAATAGGAACGTAACACTTTATTTCTTTTTAATTTTGACAAAGCAGTGAAGTCACATGCCAACACGGCATGAAATTACATTTAGGTTTTTTTTTTTAAAGAAAATGCAGCAGTGCTATGATAAAATCCCAGGAAACCTTGAAGATAACGAAGCGGGGAGGGTAAATATGACGTGTCCAGGCATTAAAGCAGCGCCTGGAGCCCTTTGGTGCCGTATAAACTCTTCTGTTACATAAGCATGTCTTCCGTGACTTAAGTCATGGGTATAAATTCCCTCCAGGCTGATAACAGGATGATGCCTCAGCCTAGAAAGGTCTGCTATTTATTTACTTTACAGGTTTGGGGCAGCGAGAAGGCTTAGCTGTGTTTAACTCTTCCTGTGCTTAACGGTCGCCCCGTAGCGAAAGTTGCCGTTGTGTTGGCCATAAAGCTGTGTTGGTGTTTGCTTCCCTACTGAGCCTTTACTCAAATCGCATGTATAGCCTCAAATTGTTGCAATCCCACTAAGGATTTTTGTACGAATTGTAAAAAATCTGGCACAATGTTCGTACGATACAGGGAGAGTGTCCAGGAATGATCAGCCTAAGTCTGGACCTGACAAAATTGTGGGGATGCTGCCAGTGTCTCCGGAGGAAGCAGGGCTGGGAAGGGTTTGTGGCAGCTGGCCGTGCTGCTGAATTTGGGTCAGCCTGGACTGCATCTTCAGCGTCCGGTCGGCCTCGCTGCCCGAGTGAAAATAATCATCTGAGCAAGTTGCTACAGCTGGAACCATTTGTGTGAACAGCTTTTTGCCTTGAATGGGCTTAAAACAGTCAAATCAACGTGATCCCAAGGAAAAAGTAAAGTGATACTTTACGGAACTTCCTCTGCGCTTCTAGTACAGGCATGAAAGCAGCCTTGGGTGGTTGAGAAATGTCTCGAAATAATCTTCGTATCAAGGCAGTTCACATATTCTGGCATGCTCTCTAGTGATGATGTTGGAGCAACTGAAGCTCAGTGGTGCCCAAGAGATGAGTCACTTGTTTGTCAGTCTCAGTGTTTCTGACTCCTCAGTGACACGGGCTGGCAGGACATCACCGATGTGCCTCAGGGTGCTTTGGGCAACTCGTGTTTTGGGTTGGCGTAAGCTCACAGCACACTGCACAGCGTTGTGTTTATGCTGCAAAACAAAGAACTTTTAATACTTGGAGGGTCTTGTGTATGTGTATATAATTTTTAAATAAATAACGATGCCCACGTTGCTGCATATTTGCACTGAATAAGAAAGACTGAAGAACAGATGGCTGCCGGTGGAGAAGTTGGTGAAGTTTCTTTGTACCCGTGGGCACGCTCTGGACCTCAGACAACTGCATGTCCTGCCTAGATGTGGTGTGACCTGAATTAGGGCTGTTGACACTTTCTGATGGAATGCTGGATTTTTTAATTAAAAAAAATAATCCATATCCCCAAACCCTTCTAGCTGCTTCTTGGACAACTGGAAGCAACCCGTTCTTGGTCAAACATGAACTTATGTAGAGTTTGGCTGCAAAATGCCTATTTTCAATGCTTTATTTCCAAAAGTAACTTTGGCTGATAGGAACCAGAGAAATAAGATTTTTTCATCTATAGCGATCCCTCTTTTTGCTTTTGAATTTCTTCATATGAAAAAGATACCTGCTGGATCCAGTAGGAACGTTCAGGAGTTAGAGCTTGGATAAATACTTGCCCAGTTCTCTTTCTCAACAGGGATGACTTTGGGAAGTGTATTCATTGTCTTGGTATTATTATTGCACCGGGAAATATAGAGAGGTCTGGCACAAAACTCTCACCCAGTGAAGTTTAAATGCTTGCAGTGTCAATGCCTGCATCAGTGTGACTGTTCCAATAACTTGCATTGAAAATGAGGGCAGAAAAAAGGCACTTCTTGGACTTGATTCATCTCCTTCTGAATAGGACTGATGAAGATGTACGTACTGCAGTTATTTAAAGCTAGCAGAATTGAATGTCATGCAGGGTAACAGAACAATACAAATCTCTCTTTTATTCCTTTTCCTTCCCCGTGTTTTAATTTTCCCAGTCACCTGTCAGTTATTTGATGTCCTTGGATGATGCAGGGTTGGGCGTGGAGCACTAAAGCGGCTGCAGCAAGGTTGGTGCAGTTTCTGATGCTGTTACTGGTTTGCTGGATTTTTGATAAATTCTTTGCTGTGCCTCAGTCTTTCTGCTGTAAAAAGATTATAATATTTACCACTATTGTGAAGTGCTTTGATTTCTACAGGTAAAATGCTAGGAATAAATTCTTTTTACTATGCTGTTACACAGTATGCCTGCCTTACCTTTTTAGCCCCTGTAGTTCCTATTTGGATGATCTCTTTATTTTCTGCTTGTCTTTTATTTTCACTTTGATGCAATGCAAGATCCCAAGGTGCAATTTTCAAACAGAATTCAGGAGGAAGGGAGATAAATTGATATGTTTTCAGGAAATAAATTTGGCCTCTGAGAGATGAGGTGGGAAAGGAGAGAATTTCCATCTGCGTCCTGGTTGCACGACGCCATTGGGGTGCCTGGGCTTTGGGCAAAAGCTCTGTTGTGCATCAGGGCTGGCGGGGGAAGAGATCAGGAGGCTTGGGAGCAT
>NW_010528761.1:0-9703 GCF_000687285.1 Phaethon lepturus | reverse complement strand
TCCTGCTTCTCTTGTTCAGAAAGCAACTCTTTTTTCGGTTGTAATCACCTGGCCAAGGCATAGGACCCCTGAGATCTGGTGCTATGGGTCTATCAACCAGCCGGGCGCTATTATTGCAAGCCACCTGCCCTGGCAGCCTTCAGGCATGGGCTGCAACGTGGGTTGTGCTTCAGCGCTGCCGGAACTCCTTGCTATTGTGGATATTTTGACTTTTTTTTTTTAAAGAAACCTTATGGGATACCTGCACAAGAGCCTTCTGAGCTTGAGCCAGCCATTTCCTGGATTATCTAAGCTAAGCAAGGCGTGAGTAACAAGTTTAACCTCTGACTGACCTTCATTTGCTTTCCAACAACCTTCCAGGTCTTAGTAAGTAAATACCATATGCACTAATTTTCCCAGCAATATGCACACGTAGTTCCAATTAATATTAATAGCAGCTATTATTTGATAAATAGACTTCTTGGTTAACTGTGTATTTCTTGTAGGTTGTTTGAATAAAGTCAGAGTGTGATCACTGTTCTGTAGCAGCCGCAGGCTTGAGGATGGGGGAAAGAGAAGAAATAATTAGTTGGCAGGTAGCCTATAATTACCTGGATAGCATGGTCTTGCTATGCACTTGCCATGTAAATAAAGTGACCTGCTTGGCTAATATGTCCTATGTAACTGAGGCAGTAGGCTTACGTGCAGGGCATTTCCATCAGCAAATCTTTGTATTAATTCCTGATAGGTGTAAAACCTGCATCAGCCTTACTAGGGAAGCCGAGCACTATGGGCAAAACTCACACTTTGGGTCACTTTGCTGGCTTTCCTAGCTGATTAATCTGGCAGGGATTTACGTTAATGTGTTGGAGCTTTGCAAAATTGAGTTCTCTTATTTCGGCAGCTGGAGCGATTCTGAGTTGTAATTTAAATGTCTGTTTAATAATCAGATCTTTTTTTTTTTGTCAGTGAATCTGATTAATGTTTTATGGGAGATAGAATCCCCTATTTCTCTCATGCTTCTTTACACTGGAGCATTTTAATTTACTTTTCCATCATTAGAATGGTAAATGGGGCGGAAGAGTGAGAATTAAGGATGCTATTTTCTAGGCTGCTATTCATCTTAAAGAGATGGAGCTAATTATTAAATGCCTTTAGCTCCAAGAAAAGGCCTTTCTGCTTGTCAGTGCTGAACTGTGTTGGTTTATTCTGAGTATGTGCAACCTAGATGATACTTTTTCAACCTCAGAAATTAATGCCTCTAAAATTCTGTCCTTAAGTGTATTTGAGTGTTTTGTGGCTCTTATCATGGGCTAGATGGCACATGGGCCATCCCTGCAGGGTGACTTGAGGGTGCTTCATTGCTGGGAACCCCTGTGCTGGTTCAGTTCCCCTCCAAATTATATTGACTTCTCATGTGATGCTGGGGAAGTTGCTTAACTGGTGGCTTTCCCAAATGGTATTCACTGATATGTTCGTTATTTGGAGTACTCTGGGTGGTCTGGTGTCTTACTTGCTGATGTTCCTTTAGCAGTAGCCCGTGGTGGACATTCACAAATACTCAGTGAATACTTCACTGCACATTGCTCAGTGCAGTCAAGTTAGTCCCCGAACCTGCTTGTAGGCAATGGAGAGACGTGGGCATTGCCAGAGGCGCGTTCAGGGTGCCTGAATTATGCTCAGTGTGTGCAGTTCTGAGCATAAAAAATTCAGAGCACTCAAAGGCAGATCTTATTATAAAGTTAGTAGCATAATGTATACATGCTGGGAGCCAAACTTGAATTTTGCATTTCCTGTCTTTTGAGTGCTTGACTTGATAGCTGTAATAATGTTTAATAATAAGATATATCTTCTTGATGTTCTCACTGGAATGATGGAGAAAACAGTTATGCCACAATGATAAGAGAAAAAACAAAACCTTGTGTAACATTTAAATGAATTCCCTTTGCAAATGAATAGGATGGAAATGCTTTTCCTTTGTGGTGCATTAATGTGCTGGTCCAAAGAGAAGCGAGCGATCTTAAATGAGCAGAATTATTGTCGTTAGAAGGAGTAAAATACATGGTTTAAGATTCTGTCAACATAGGCGTGCACTTAAAAATATGCGTGCTTTACATTGTAAAATAATTTGAAAGAATAATTCCTGCTTTTTGTGCATCTGCCTAAGATACAGTCCAGAATTGATATATTAAAAAAAAAAAAAAAAGTGTCAAACTATTTCCTGAAAAATAATAAGCACAGCACTTTAGGGAAGAGGAGAATGACTATGAGAAACAGATTCTAGGAAATACCTAATGTTGCAATGGCTGAAGCATGATATCTAATTACTTGTTTTTCTTTTAGCAGAGGAATGCTGTAAATCAAATGTTTAATTAATTGGAAGACTAGTATTGTGTCTAGGTCAAAACTGAAAGGCATTGTACCAGTATGATTTGTATCGCTGTAGAGATGTATAGGAATCCATCAAACCTTCTGATTAAATGCTGTTTGGGAATGGACTCAAATTATTCATCACTTATTTGTCCACACGCACTAGCATTTTCTTTTGATCCTCTTTCGGCTATCCATCATGCCCCGACTTATCACAACAGAAGCACAGATAAAAATGCTGTTGTGTCAAGAAAGCACCAGGACAAAGCTCCAGAGGCAGACTTTCAAGCTGTACTTTATGCAGTTGTTTTGCATCCATCCTTGGAGGTGGGAGAGGATAACAGAACAAAAGTTTTACATTATAAATACCTAACTCTTCAGCTTGCGGTTTGGATTTGTATGTTAGCAGTGTGATTTGCTTTGACTACATGTTCTCTGAATGTGCCTGTGTAATAATTTGATCTAGATATGCCTTTCCCTCCTCTGGTTTGCTTTTTTTATAGCCTGGATGTGGATTGATGGAAAATATTTCCCAGGTCACTGCACAAATTGGAAAAAAAGATTATGGCTTTCTATTGCTTTTTTCTTAAGCCTTTCCTTCCGTGATCTTTCCGTATAATTTGAGCCTCATCTTAGGATCCTGAAACTCATGGAAGACATTTGCTGTGTGTAATATATATAATGAATATTAACTGTTGGATGCTGTAGCACAAGTATAGACTGCAGGGAATCCTCCTGGCCACTGAGTGTCATTGTTAACTCAGGAGAAATGGGGTGATGAGAAAATTATTTAATTGAGGAAGAGGGGGACATGAATCTGTGTGGGGAGCTTTGGATGGTGTCACGATCACTGAAATGGTTTGCTGAACCTCAAGGTTAGTCTTCCTAAAAAGTGCTGTGTGTTTGCAAGCATGCTGGAAGGTATACATGGTACAAACTTGCACAATATGCTACCATGTTTCTGTGGGAAAATGGACTCCTTGTTGAGTTGAGTTTAATACTATGAGTTTCTGGGATCTGAACATCTAAGGTTTCAGTGCTTATCTCCCACTCAACCCAGGCCACAGGCCACTGAATTTTCTCCAAAACTGCTGGCACTTCTGACATCTCTCTGGGCCTTCTTCCTTGGGACTTGTGCCTACTGAAGTCCTCTCTGTTGTGTGGGGTGAAAAAACAACCCTTTTCTACCCTGGTTTGTTATGTGCCTGGCTAGGGCTCTAGCTGGTGCAATGGGTGAGGGAGCAGGGCTGGTGCCTCTTTAGGCTCGCAAAGCCTTGAAATGCAATAGTCTAGAAGAGAGCCATCACCATCAGAGGCAAAATTATTTCCATAGAAGGAAAAATACTTTAAGAGAAATAGTTCAAATAGTGGTTTGTGCAGCTGTTTTCAAATAGCGAGTGAGTTTTATTACCTGTAAGTATTGCCACTTTTCTTTATGGCCACGTGTGTTATATGAGCAGAGAGCAATTTCCCAATATCTGAACTTATGAATTAATACTCTTACTGAATGTATTATTCATAGGGTTGATTGGGAGCTTTGAAATTCCCATGCCTTACTATGGACTATTTGCTATGCAGGATAAACTCAGCTTCATCGTCATCATCAGCACTGGAACCAAGACAGGGACTTTGTTTTCAGGGCTTAAACTGTGCCCTGCATTAGCCTTCATGTTAATAACATTGACTTCAGTGATGGCAAGAGGAAAGGATGTGGCTGGAAGGAACGAGCATGGGGTTGGGAGAAGGAAACTCACAGGTAGGAAGGAATGTGATTGCTGGGGTTGCCAAATGAGTAAGTGTTACTTTAACTCTTCTTCTGAAAACCATCTTGTTCTTACATCTTTGTGCTACCTCTCAAAGAGCAGTTGCTCTGCAGGTTTTCCTTCAGCTCTGGAAGAAATAGGGTCTCTTTGCAGAATGGTGAATCTGTCTTAAAGCCCCTGTGTTATTGGAAATAAGATACTGGTGTTTTACTGACAAAGCAGGAGAGGAAACCCTCTCCAACTGCCTTCACTTCACTAGGATTTAACAGCAAGATTGCTATTGCCTGGTAGTTATGTTGCCATGAAAACACCACCTTTCTGGCCTTAAAACCAACTTAAACTGAGCGGCTTAGGGTGGAGTGGGGCAGCCAGGAGGAATTCCACAGTCTGCCTGCGTCTCACTGTCTTGGTGAGTGGAGACTACCGGTGTGGAGAGCGAGGCTGGTGGTTTGCCAGAAACCACCTCCTTCCTTTGCTCTTTTCCTCCTGTAGCCCCATAGCTGTGGTTTAGCTCCTTGCAATCCCAAAGTTGTGGTGGTTCTCTCCCGTTAGCATTAAATCACTTTCCTTCTGGCGGGTGTTGGTTCAAGCAGTGGAAGAGCTTTCTGCATTGAGTTTGAGGCCGTTGTTTTCATTCCTGTGCTGTGGAGCTTCTGTGATTTCTGGGGGTCTCTGGTGCATTTGGGCAGAGCCTTAAGTGCCTTCAAGTGCTAGAGGAGCAGCTGAGTTTTTCTGCCCAAATGGCCTGGCTATAAATGTGTTGGTGGGGGTTTTTTTGGTTTTGATTTTGGTCAAAGTCACTTTTCCACTGTGGGTGAAGATGTAATTTAACTCTGCTTTGATTTGTGACCATTCAGAGCCCTCTGGGAATTCGGGCATATTTTTGCTCCGCTCTCTGAATAGTTCCCTGCCCACTCGATTCAGAACCGCTTATCGCCGATGTCTCTTGTGCAGCTTTAGTCAATACAAGCTGCAAAGAGACCTTATCTGTTCTGGGCAAGGGGTAGTGTTAGCATCACACCAGCATGTCCACACAGCTGCGGGGGGAAGCGCCACAAGGAGACTAAGTGGAACGGGCATTAGGACAGGAAAGGAAGATAATGTTGGAAAAAATATAGAAGCAATGTATTTTCTCTTTCTTGTCAATGCTTGTTTTTATGCATAGCCAATTAAAGTCCTTAAGTGCTACCTCCATCTCTGTCAACACCAGCTATTGATACCATGCTGCTGGTGTCTTCTGACCTGTAAGGTGACTGCTTGAACTCAGAAAAAAAAATCAGATAGAGCTACTTGGAAAGACTAAATGTAAATGACATAAAATTACATCATCTGACCCCAAATCAGCATCACTTCCAGGTGTGGATGTCTTGTTTCCTATGAAAATAACTCTAAAATGTCTTTAAATGTCCATCTTTCCTAGAAACTTCTGTTCTGAAACAAAACCCACTTGCTCTGTAGCAGCCGTATGGTGGAGTGCTTTCAAGGAATTAAACGTTCTTTGGTCCTTTGCATTTTCCCTGAATTTTGGGGCTGGTGAGGGAGGATGGTGTTACTTACTTTTAAAAGGCTTCCCTGTCTTTCACCGCTGCTTTGGCGTAATGCCTCTGTCAAATGCAACAGCAGTCCTATAATAAGAATGATCCTCTTTATGCTATGTCTGCTTTTGGACAGGTGCTTTATTAAGATGGACATGAGCAGTGGAGAGACTTTATGCTCAGAGTCCTCAGTTAGGTGAGGCGTGATCGAGCCTTTCCTCAGACTCTCGGCTCACAAACCGCAGTGACATAATGTGAATGTTTCTGGAAGATCGGCCACAGCAGGTACCCTCCCATTTTTACCTTTGCAGCAGCGCCAGCTTCCTCCCCAGGTGTCCTCATGGGGCTGGAAGCTCCTGGAAGGTGAAAGGTTTCTTGCACGCTGCTTTGCTTCTCATTCAATTTGTTTCCTGATTGATGGTTAGCACGGAGCTTTTCAAACGGAGTTTGTTTCAACGTGCAAAACTGGAAAGTGTCACAACTCATCTGACGTAAGGCAGCTGGGACAGTTTATGACTTAGCTGCACTTTGAAACAAACTGCTGGTTCCTTTCTGAAATTCTTCTTGCATTAGAGAAGCCTGAAAAGGCGGCTGTTAAACGTGCTTCGGGGTGAGGAGACGTCGTCTGCTCATCATTTCTATTGCGTATCTCTCACTAATCTTTAACTTTTCTCATTCTCTTCCCCAAATACTCCAAATGGCCTGATATCAGTGTGTCTAGTCTGGGGGACAATTATTTGGTCCACTGCTTTACTCTCTGCCCCAGGAGGGATCAGGGAGGGTTTCCATGGGATCTTCCATTCCTCGTTAGACATGTGTATGGGCAGGGCCAGCCTCAAAACTGAGACAGCAAGAATCGGGGGTCATGTTTGCAGCCACTGAAATCAGGCATGCTTGATTCTAGGAAAGGTGCCTGTGGACCAGGTGTAAAAGGTGACTTATGCTGGGTAAGACTGAATTTGTCGTCTCCCCATGCCTTCCAGGGCTGCTTCTGGTTAGTAAGGCTGTCTCCCACACACAGTCACCAACGCACTGGAGAGTGAAGGTTAGACAAAGGCTGTCACTCAGCTGTTACTTCTAAACAGAAGTGCATTTCTTAGTGGTAAAAAAAAAAAGGCATTAAATGAGAATACTGAAATTACTATACTTAATTACAATGACTCATTCTATAGAAAGGCCACCTTTTAGGCGGATGCATAACATTTTTAGGTGATCGCATTAGTCAATTAACTTTAAAGGAGGGCTTAGTGCATCTTCTCTCTTTTTGTTTGGATTCAATTCTGTTCTGATTCACAACAAAACCCACAAAAAAACCATTCCACCTAATGAAATGAAATATGTCACAGCTTTGGACTTGGCACTTTACTCTTTCTTTATGAAATAGTGTTGGGGTGACCTTTGTGTTCGTGAGGCTGAAGTGGGCTCGCAGCAGTGACTAAGACTTGGCAAAGCAAGGATCTGCTCTGCCAACTTTTTCCCCGGCAGTTCTGCCAGAGACCTGTGGAGAAGCTGTTTTTGCAGACTGCTCTCCTTGGACTGTGCAGACGATTATTTGTGGGCTGCGAGTGACCACCTGAGCCGCAGGGCGTTCCCTTGGACCGAAACCCTTGATTTTTCTCTGCTTGTTTCTAAAAGCCTTGGGGTTAACGCTTCCAGCATGAAGGTTTACGTGGCAACATGTTATATTTACATATGTTTCCATCTTTCACAAGTCTTTCTGCAAACAAAAATTGCAATTTGTATGCATGTTTACAAAGGCCAGCAGATGACGAGTGTGACCGAACGGAGTGCTTGCAGAGCCTGCTGAAGCAAAGGCGAACCGCTGTGTGCCGGGGCGGTGTTTTTGGGAGGTACGTTGGCATCACCCCAAGCCATGAAGACAACTAAAATAGTGGCATACAGGAGTTCTTTTCTTTTCACACTAATATTTCTGAAATCCCATTTCAGTCTAAAAAAATATGCCTTTTAAAAACAATTACATGCTTCCAAACTGTGTCATATTCAGCCTCAGAACAATTGTTGCATTTTTCCTGATGGTCTCCCTGTGCAAGAAGGCAGCGTTGTTTTCTTTTTCTCTATTTTACATTTGGGGACCAAAGAGGTGAAACGACTTAGCCAAAGCCTGAGCAGAAGTCACCACCGCACCAGGTACCAAAACCACGCCTGCGTTCCCAGCCTGCGCCGTTTCCCTCGCAGCATCAGCCGCCTCCAGCAGCCACGCGTGCGCTCACGCTCTCTTCGGTGTGTCTATTCTTGCACGTACATCTGGCCACAGCTCACGTCTATTGTTGTTTCACATCCAGGTGCTGTTTTGGGCGTCTTGACCTGGGTCTCCCCAAAACAAGTCTCCCGTAGGAGAGGATAGCTCCAAGCAGGAGAGGCTTGACGCAGGAGGTGCTAATTTGGCGTTAGGGCTCAGTCCTTGACCCTCTCATATTCAGCGCTACAGGTCTGAAGGCTGCAGCTCCCTTTGACCCACTGGAGCCTTTGGGAGGTCTCGCTGCCACGGCGTTTTCGGAGAGGGCAGCCTGTGGAAGGGGCAGGGGAGCAGGGCTGGGGAGCGGGGGGCTCTCCCACACGTATTCCTTGGCTCTGGCGATGTCCTGTCCGTCAGCCTCACACCAGCACACAGCCCTCTGGATGGGGGCTGCAACGCACCCCAAAATAAGCAAATGACACAATCGGAGAGAGCAACCCACAGTTCGCGTGAGGACGGCCGCCCCGGCGGTGGAGGGAACGGGCACGCCAGGCCCGTCAGCTGCTTTCCTGTCTTGATTTTAAAGCAGGTGAAACAACGTGGTGAAAATTGTATTTGTCTGGGTTTTTTCACAGCAAAAACTAAATGCGTGCCTGCTAGCAGTTCCCACCCCTGCCGTCCACCCCTGTGTTCATACTGTTGTCTGCTGGTCCCATGTCAAAGTATTCCTATTTTGTGAGATAAAGGCATCTTTAGTTCTAACACAGTGCTTAAGTACTCTTCGTTTCGACTCAGAAAGATCCTCTGTTGCTGGTGAAGCTTCGTTTCTGTGCCACGCTCCCGGGGGAGCAGGCGGGTAACCGAACAGCGCGTGCAGCGGGATGCAGCCCCCCGTGCCAGCATGGCGGGGATGGCTGCTCTCCGCTCGTGTCCCTCTGGCTCAGCCCTCCGGCGGAACTGTAACCACCGCTAGTCACTCCCGGGGCAGAGGGGCTTCTCCGCTCCCCCTCTCGTCTGCTTTTACGCAGCATCCCCTCGGCAGGACCTTCAGCTCTCCAGCCCCAGGCCTGTGGCCGGGCCCCCAGCGCGTGGTGCGGGATAACCCAGGTCCCCCATACCGAAGGGAGGGTGGTAACACGCTCCTTACCGCGTGTGTGACCTGGGAAAGCGCTTGTGAGGCCAACACCAATGATCAGCCTGTGTGACCTGCCAACTGTTTGCTGCCTCAAGCAGCGTAAGGCTGTACCTCATTAGCAGTGTCGCTTGCCCTGGTCAGGAAGAGAACAGTATTTGATTATTTTATAGTCTTTCATTCTGAACCAGTCGTACTTCTTTAATGAACAGAAAATGAAGACAAGTTGAAGAGAAGTGTGGTGTTTTTTGTTTGTTTTGGTGTTAGTTTGTGTTTCATTGGCTGGCTATTTCTCCTTTCCACTCGAAGGACTTTTGCCGTCATGGCTTTGAGCTGTCCTCTACGCTCCCCTTTGCCTTTGATCAGCTGGGAGGTTTTTGGTTAAGTCAGACCCTTTCCCTGGGCAAGACTCTGCTCTTGAACTCAAAAGTGACATAAAACTTGGCCAGGGTTGAACTCAGCAGGAGAGCTAAAAATTCCAGCGTGCTGCAATAATGCTGGCACCTGTATGCCCGAGTAACTTGATAACCTGCTAAAAACATGAATTGTTTTCACCAGTCCCCTTCCTTAGTCGGGACTTCCCAGGTGCAGAACAATAAAGCCCACGGGTGACAGTGGGGCAGTTGCCACATGGCTGAAAACCGGTCACGCTGGCTTGAAAATGGACCGTTAGTGTTGTGGGAAGGCATTAAGGGTGAGGCGAAGGGCTCCGGAGCGGGGGGTCGCG